>NW_022265592.1:0-9720 GCF_002021735.2 Oncorhynchus kisutch | reverse complement strand
GAGAACAGCACAGCAAAAATTGGGACATCCAGAGTGCATCAAAACATGATTTAGAGCTTGTTTATGGAAAAGTGCTTATTTCTGTATTCCATGTTGCAACTTGCTGAAAACTGTCCACGGTTCATTTCATCTCAACTATAGCCAGCACAGCAAAAATTGGACATCAGAGTGCATCAAAACATGATTTAGAGCTTGTTTATGGAAAAGTACTTATTTCTGCATTTCAATGTTGCAACTTGCTGAAAGCTATCCACGGTGTTCATTTCATCTCAACCTAGACACAGCACAGCAAAAATTGGACATCCAGAGTGCATCAAAACATGATTTAGAGCTTGTTTATGGAAAAGTGCTTATTTCTGCATTTCAATGTTGCAACTTGCTGAAAACTGTCCACGGCGTTCATTTCATCTCAACCTAGACACAGCACAGCAAAAATTGGACATCCAGAGTGCATCAAACATGATTTAGAGCTTGTTTATGGAAAAGTGCTTATTTCTGCATTTCAATGTTGCAACTTGCTGAAAACTGTCCACAGGCGTCATTTCATCTCAACCTAGACACAGCACAGCAAAAATTGGACATCCAGAGTGCATCAAAACATGATTTAGAGCTTGTTTATGGAAAAGTGCTTATTTCTGCATTTCAATGTTGCAACTTGCTGAAAACTGTCCACAATGTTCATTTCATCTCAACCTAGACACAGCACAGCAAAAATTGGACATCCAGAGTGCATCAAACATGATTTAGAGCTTGTTTATGGAAAAGTGCTTATTTCTGCATTTCAATGTTGCAACTTGCTGAAAACTGTCCACAATGTTCATTTCATCTCAACCTAGACACAGCACAGCAAAAATTGGACATCCAGAGTGCATCAAACATGATTTAGAGCTTGTTTATGGAAAAGTGCTTATTTCTGCATTTCAATGTTGCAACTTGCTGAAAACTGTCCACGGCGTTCAGTTCATCTCAACCTAGACACAGCACAGCAAAAATTGGACATCCAGAGTGCATCAAACATGATTTAGAGCTTGTTTATGGAAAAGTGCTTATTTCTGCATTTCAATGTTGCAACTTGCTGAAAACTGTCCACAATGTTCATTTCATCTCAACCTAGACACAGCACAGCAAAAATTGGACATCCAGAGTGCATCAAAACATGATTTAGAGCTTGTTTATGGAAAAGTGCTTATTTCTGCATTTCAATGTTGCAACTTGCTGAAAACTGTCCACAATGTTCATTTCATCTCAAGTAGAAAGCACAGCAACAATTGGACATCCAGATTGCATCAAAACATGATTTAGAGCTTGTTTATGGAAAAGTGCTTATTTCTGCATTTCAATGTTGCAACTTGCTGAAAACTGTCCACAATGTTCATTTCATCTCAACCTAGACACAGCACAGCAAAAATTGGACATCCAGAGTGCATCAAACATGATTTAGAGCTTGTTTATGGAAAAGTGCTTATTTCTGCATTTCAATGTTGCAACTTGCTGAAAACTGTCCACGGCGTTCATTTCATCTCAACTAGACACAGCACAGCAAAAATTGGACATCCAGAGTGCATCAAACATGATTTAGAGCTTGTTTATGGAAAAGTGCTTATTTCTGCATTTCAATGTTGCAACTTGCTGAAAACTGTCCACAGCGTTCATTTCATCTCAACCTAGACACAGCACAGCAAAAATTGGACATCCAGAGTGCATCAAACATGATTTAGAGCTTGTTTATGGAAAAGTGCTTATTTCTGCATTTCAATGTTGCAACTTGCTGAAAACTGTCCACGGCGTTCATTTCATCTCAACCTAGACACAGCACAGCAAAAATTGGACATCCAGAGTGCATCAAACATGATTTAGAGCTTGTTTATGGAAAAGTGCTTATTTCTGCATTTCAATGTTGCAACTTGCTGAAAACTGTCCACGGCGTTCATTTCATCTCAACCTAGACACAGCACAGCAAAAATTGGACATCCAGAGTGCATCAAACATGATTTAGAGCTTGTTTATGGAAAAGTGCTTATTTCTGCATTTCAATGTTGCAACTTGCTGAAAACTGTCCACGGCGTTCATTTCATCTCAACTAGACACAGCACAGCAAAAATTGGACATCCAGAGTGCATCAAACATGATTTAGAGCTTGTTTATGGAAAAGTGCTTATTTCTGTATTTCAATGTTGCAACTTGCTGAAAACTGTCCACATGGTTCATTTCATCTCAACCTAAACACAGCACAGCAAAAATTGGACATCCAGAGTGCATCAAACATGATTTAGAGCTTGTTTATGGAAAAGTGCTTATTTCTGCATTTCAATGTTGCAACTTGCTGAAAACTGTCCACAATGTTCATTTCATCTCAACCTAGACACAGCACAGCAAAAATTGGACATCCAGAGTGCATCAAACATGATTTAGAGCTTGTTTATGGAAAAGTGCTTATTTCTGTATTTCAATGTTGCAACTTGCTGAAAACTGTCCACGGCGTTCATTTCATCTCAACCTAGACACAGCACAGCAAAAATTGGACATCCAGAGTGCATCAAACATGATTTAGAGCTTGTTTATGGAAAAGTGCTTATTTCTGCATTTCAATGTTGCAACTTGCTGAAAACTGTCCACGATGTTCATTTCATCTCAACCTAGACACAGCACAGCAAAAATTGGACATCCAGAGTGCATCAAACATGATTTAGAGCTTGTTTATGGAAAAGTGCTTATTTCTGCATTTCAATGTTGCAACTTGCTGAAAACTGTCCACAATGTTCATTTCATCTCAACCTAGACACAGCACAGCAAAAATTGGACATCCAGAGTGCATCAAACATGATTTAGAGCTTGTTTATGGAAAAGTGCTTATTTCTGCATTTCAATGTTGCAACTTGCTGAAAACTGTCCACGGCGTTCATTTCATCTCAACCTAGACACAGCACAGCAAAAATTGGACATCCAGAGTGCATCAAACATGATTTAGAGCTTGTTTATGGAAAAGTGCTTATTTCTGCATTTCAATGTTGCAACTTGCTGAAAACTGTCCACAATGTTCATTTCATCTCAACCTAGACACAGCACAGCAAAAATTGGACATCCAGAGTGCATCAAACATGATTTAGAGCTTGTTTATGGAAAAGTGCTTATTTCTGCATTTCAATGTTGCAACTTGCTGAAAACTGTCCACAGGCGTTCATTTCATCTCAACCTAGACACAGCACAGCAAAAATTGGACATCCAGAGTGCATCAAACATGATTTAGAGCTTGTTTATGGAAAAGTGCTTATTTCTGCATTTCAATGTTGCAACTTGCTGAAAACTGTCCACGGCGTTCATTTCATCTCAACCTAGACACAGCACAGCAAAAATTGGACATCCAGAGTGCATCAAACATGATTTAGAGCTTGTTTATGGAAAAGTGCTTATTTCTGCATTTCAATGTTGCAACTTGCTGAAAACTGTCCACAGGCGTTCATTTCATCTCAACCTAGACACAGCACAGCAAAAATTGGACATCCAGAGTGCATCAAACATGATTTAGAGCTTGTTTATGGAAAAGTGCTTATTTCTGCATTTCAATGTTGCAACTTGCTGAAAACTGTCCACGGCGTTCATTTCATCTCAACCATAGACAGCACAGCAAAAATTGGACATCCAGAGTGCATCAAACATGATTTAGAGCTTGTTTATGGAAAAGTGCTTATTTCTGCATTTCAATGTTGCAACTTGCTGAAAACTGTCCACGGCGTTCATTTCATCTCAACCATAGCCAGCACAGCAAAAATTGGACATCCAGAGTGCATCAAAACATGATTTAGAGCTTGTTTATGGAAAAGTGCTTATTTCTGTATTTCAATGTTGCAACTTGCTGAAAACTGTCCACGGCGTTCATTTCATCTCAACTATAGACAGCACAGCAAAAATTGGACATCCAGAGTGCATCAAACATGATTTAGAGCTTGTTTATGGAAAAGTGCTTATTTCTGCATTTCAATGTTGCAACTTGCTGAAAACTGTCCACAATGTTCATTTCATCTCAACCTAGACACAGCACAGCAAAAATTGGACATCCAGAGTGCATCAAACATGATTTAGAGCTTGTTTATGGAAAAGTGCTTATTTCTGCATTTCAATGTTGCAACTTGCTGAAAACTGTCCACGATGTTCATTTCATCTCAACCTAGACACAGCACAGCAAAAATTGGACATCCAGAGTGCATCAAACATGATTTAGAGCTTGTTTATGGAAAAGTGCTTATTTCTGCATTTCAATGTTGCAACTTGCTGAAAACTGTCCACAATGTTCATTTCATCTCAACCTAGACACAGCACAGCAAAAATTGGACATCCAGAGTGCATCAAACATGATTTAGAGCTTGTTTATGGAAAAGTGCTTATTTCTGCATTTCAATGTTGCAACTTGCTGAAAACTGTCCACGGTGTTCATTTCATCTCAACCTAGACACAGCACAGCAAAAATTGGACATCCAGAGTGCATCAAACATGATTTAGAGCTTGTTTATGGAAAAGTGCTTATTTCTGTATTCCATGTTGCAACTTGCTGAAAACTGTCCACAATGTTCATTTCATCTCAACCTAGACACAGCACAGCAAAAATTGGACATCCAGAGTGCATCAAACATGATTTAGAGCTTGTTTATGGAAAAGTGCTTATTTCTGCATTTCAATGTTGCAACTTGCTGAAAACTGTCCACAATGTTCATTTCATCTCAACCTAGACACAGCACAGCAAAAATTGGACATCCAGAGTGCATCAAAACATGATTTAGAGCTTGTTTATGGAAAAGTGCTTATTTCTGCATTTCAATGTTGCAACTTGCTGAAAACTGTCCACGGCGTTCATTTCATCTCAACTATAGACAGCACAGCAAAAATTGGACATCCAGAGTGCATCAAACATGATTTAGAGCTTGTTTATGGAAAAGTGCTTATTTCTGCATTTCAATGTTGCAACTTGCTGAAAACTGTCCACAATGTTCATTTCATCTCAACCTAGACACAGCACAGCAAAAATTGGACATCCAGAGTGCATCAAACATGATTTAGAGCTTGTTTATGGAAAAGTGCTTATTTCTGCATTTCAATGTTGCAACTTGCTGAAAACTGTCCACGGCGTTCATTTCATCTCAACCTAGACACAGCACAGCAAAAATTGGACATCCAGAGTGCATCAAAACATGATTTAGAGCTTGTTTATGGAAAAGTGCTTATTTCTGCATTTCAATGTTGCAACTTGCTGAAAACTGTCCACAATGTTCATTTCATCTCAACCTAGACACAGCACAGCAAAAATTGGACATCCAGAGTGCATCAAACATGATTTAGAGCTTGTTTATGGAAAAGTGCTTATTTCTGCATTTCAATGTTGCAACTTGCTGAAAACTGTCCACGGATGTTCATTTCATCTCAACCTAGACACAGCACAGCAAAAATTGGACATCCAGAGTGCATCAAACATGATTTAGAGCTTGTTTATGGAAAAGTGCTTATTTCTGCATTTCAATGTTGCAACTTGCTGAAAACTGTCCACAATGGTTCATTTCATCTCAACCTAGACACAGCACAGCAAAAATTGGACATCCAGAGTGCATCAAACATGATTTAGAGCTTGTTTATGGAAAAGTGCTTATTTCTGCATTTCAATGTTGCAACTTGCTGAAAACTGTCCACAGGCGTTCATTTCATCTCAACCTAGACACAGCACAGCAAAAATTGGACATCCAGAGTGCATCAAACATGATTTAGAGCTTGTTTATGGAAAAGTGCTTATTTCTGCATTTCAATGTTGCAACTTGCTGAAAACTGTCCACAGGTGTTCATTTCATCTCAACCTAGACACAGCACAGCAAAAATTGGACATCCAGAGTGCATCAAACATGATTTAGAGCTTGTTTATGGAAAAGTGCTTATTTCTGCATTTCAATGTTGCAACTTGCTGAAAACTGTCCACAATGTTCATTTCATCTCAACCTAGACACAGCACAGCAAAAATTGGACATCCAGAGTGCATCAAAACATGATTTAGAGCTTGTTTATGGAAAAGTGCTTATTTCTGCATTTCAATGTTGCAACTTGCTGAAAACTGTCCACAATGTTCATTTCATCTCAACCTAGACACAGCACAGCAAAAATTGGACATCCAGAGTGCATCAAACATGATTTAGAGCTTGTTTATGGAAAAGTGCTTATTTCTGTATTTCAATGTTGCAACTTGCTGAAAACTGTCCACGGCGTTCATTTCATCTCAACTTAGACCAGCACAGCAAAAATTGGACATCCAGAGTGCATCAAAACATGATTTAGAGCTTGTTTATGGAAAAGTGCTTATTTCTGCATTTCAATGTTGCAACTTGCTGAAAACTGTCCACAATGTTCATTTCATCTCAACCTAGACACAGCACAGCAAAAATTGGACATCCAGAGTGCATCAAACATGATTTAGAGCTTGTTTATGGAAAAGTGCTTATTTCTGCATTTCAATGTTGCAACTTGCTGAAAACTGTCCACAGGCGTTCATTTCATCTCAACCTAGACACAGCACAGCAAAAATTGGACATCCAGAGTGCATCAAACATGATTTAGAGCTTGTTTATGGAAAAGTGCTTATTTCTGCATTTCAATGTTGCAACTTGCTGAAAACTGTCCACAATGTTCATTTCATCTCAACCTAGACACAGCACAGCAAAAATTGGACATCCAGAGTGCATCAAACATGATTTAGAGCTTGTTTATGGAAAAGTGCTTATTTCTGCATTTCAATGTTGCAACTTGCTGAAAACTGTCCACAATGTTCATTTCATCTCAACCTAGACACAGCACAGCAAAAATTGGACATCCAGAGTGCATCAAACATGATTTAGAGCTTGTTTATGGAAAAGTGCTTATTTCTGCATTTCAATGTTGCAACTTGCTGAAAACTGTCCAATGCGTTCATTTCATCTCAACCTAGACACAGCACAGCAAAAATTGGACATCCAGAGTGCATCAAACATGATTTAGAGCTTGTTTATGGAAAAGTGCTTATTTCTGCATTTCAATGTTGCAACTTGCTGAAAACTGTCCACTGCGTTCATTTCATCTCAACCTAGACACAGCACAGCAAAAATTGGACATCCAGAGTGCATCAAACATGATTTAGAGCTTGTTTATGGAAAAGTGCTTATTTCTGCATTTCAATGTTGCAACTTGCTGAAAACTGTCCACAGGCGTTCATTTCATCTCAAATAGACAGCACAGCAAAAATTGGACATCCAGAGTGCATCAAAACATGATTTAGAGCTTGTTTATGGAAAAGTGCTTATTTCTGCATTTCAATGTTGCAACTTGCTGAAAACTGTCCACAATGTTCATTTCATCTCAACCTAGACACAGCACAGCAAAAATTGGACATCCAGAGTGCATCAAACATGATTTAGAGCTTGTTTATGGAAAAGTGCTTATTTCTGCATTTCAATGTTGCAACTTGCTGAAAACTGTCCACAATGTTCATTTCATCTCAACCTAGACACAGCACAGCAAAAATTGGACATCCAGAGTGCATCAAAACATGATTTAGAGCTTGTTTATGGAAAAGTGCTTATTTCTGCATTTCAATGTTGCAACTTGCTGAAAACTGTCCACAATGTTCATTTCATCTCAAGTAGACACAGCACAGCAAAAATTGGATCTCCAGACTGCATCAAAACATGATTTAGAGCTTGTTTATGGAAAAGTGCTTATTTCTGCATTTCAATGTTGCAACTTGCTGAAAACTGTCCACGGCGTTCATTTCATCTCAACCTAGACACAGCACAGCAAAAATTGGACATCCAGAGTGCATCAAAACATGATTTAGAGCTTGTTTATGGAAAAGTGCTTATTTCTGCATTTCAATGTTGCAACTTGCTGAAAACTGTCCACAATGTTCATTTCATCTCAACCTAGACACAGCACAGCAAAAATTGGACATCCAGAGTGCATCAAAACATGATTTAGAGCTTGTTTATGGAAAAGTGCTTATTTCTGCATTTCAATGTTGCAACTTGCTGAAAACTGTCCACAGGTTCATTTCATCTCAACCTAGACACAGCACAGCAAAAATTGGACATCCAGAGTGCATCAAACATGATTTAGAGCTTGTTTATGGAAAAGTGCTTATTTCTGTATTTCAATGTTGCAACTTGCTGAAAACTGTCCACAGGCGTTCATTTCATCTCAACCTAGACCAGCACAGCAAAAATTGGACATCCAGAGTGCATCAAACATGATTTAGAGCTTGTTTATGGAAAAGTGCTTATTTCTGCATTTCAATGTTGCAACTTGCTGAAAACTGTCCACAATGTTCATTTCATCTCAACCTAGACACAGCACAGCAAAATTGGACATCCAGAGTGCATCAAACATGATTTAGAGCTTGTTTATGGAAAAGTGCTTATTTCTGCATTTCAATGTTGCAACTTGCTGAAAACTGTCCACGGCGTTCATTTCATCTCAACCTAGACACAGCGCAGCAAAAATTGGACATCCAGAGTGCATCAAACATGATTTAGAGCTTGTTTATGGAAAAGTGCTTATTTCTGTATTTCAATGTTGCAACTTGCTGAAAACTGTCCACAATGTTCATTTCATCTCAACCTAGACACAGCACAGCAAAAATTGGACATCCAGAGTGCATCAAAACATGATTTAGAGCTTGTTTATGGAAAAGTGCTTATTTCTGCATTTCAATGTTGCAACTTGCTGAAAACTGTCCACGGCGTTCATTTCATCTCAACCTAGACACAGCACAGCAAAAATTGGACATCCAGAGTGCATCAAACATGATTTAGAGCTTGTTTATGGAAAAGTGCTTATTTCTGCATTTCAATGTTGCAACTTGCTGAAAACTGTCCACAGTCGTTCATTTCATCTCAACCTAGACACAGCACAGCAAAAATTGGACATCCAGAGTGCATCAAAACATGATTTAGAGCTTGTTTATGGAAAAGTGCTTATTTCTGCATTTCAATGTTGCAACTTGCTGAAAACTGTCCACGATGTTCATTTCATCTCAACCTAGACACAGCACAGCAAAAATTGGACATCCAGAGTGCATCAAACATGATTTAGAGCTTGTTTATGGAAAAGTGCTTATTTCTGTATTTCAATGTTGCAACTTGCTGAAAACTGTCCACGGCGTTCATTTCATCTCAACCTAGACACAGCACAGCAAAAATTGGACATCCAGAGTGCATCAAACATGATTTAGAGCTTGTTATGGAAAAGTGCTTATTTCTGCATTTCAATGTTGCAACTTGCTGAAAACTATCCACAATGTTCATTTCATCTCAACTAGACACAGCACAGCAAAAATTGGACATCCAGAGTGCATCAAAACATGATTTAGAGCTTGTTTATGGAAAAGTGCTTATTTCTGCATTTCAATGTTGCAACTTGCTGAAAACTGTCCACGGCGTTCATTTCATCTCAACCTAGACACAGCGCAGCAAAATTGGACATCCAGAGTGCATCAAACATGATTTAGAGCTTGTTTATGGAAAAGTGCTTATTTCTGCATTTCAATGTTGCAACTTGCTGAAAACTGTCCACAATGTTCATTTCATCTCAACCTAGACACAGCACAGCAAAAATTGGACATCCAGAGTGCATCAAAACATGATTTAGAGCTTGTTTATGGAAAAGTGCTTATTTCTGCATTTCAATGTTGCAACTT
This sequence comes from Oncorhynchus kisutch, assembly GCF_002021735.2. NCBI lineage: Eukaryota > Metazoa > Chordata > Actinopteri > Salmoniformes > Salmonidae > Oncorhynchus > Oncorhynchus kisutch. The sequence goes on along the minus strand of NW_022265592.1, from coordinate 23 downwards.
GCTGAAAACTGTCCACGGCGTTC
>NW_022265591.1:317457-424957 GCF_002021735.2 Oncorhynchus kisutch | reverse complement strand
GGAAACATGTGTTATCATTGCCAAAGCAAGTGAGGTAGACAACATACAAAGTGAATATATAAAGTGAAAAACAACAAAAATTAACAGTAAACATTACACATACAGAAGTTTCAAAACAGTAAAGACATTACAAATGTCACATTATATATATATACAGTGTTCTAACAATGTACAAATGGCTAAAGGACACAAGATAAAATAAATCAGCATAAATATGGGTTGTATTTACAATGGTGTTTGTTCTTCACTGGTTGCCCTTTTCTCGTGGCAACAGGTCACAAATCTTGCTGCTGTGATGGCACACTGTGGAATTTCACCCAGTAGATATGGGAGTTTTTAAAAATTGGATTTGTGTTCGAATTCTTTGTGGATCTGTGTAATCTGAGGGAAATATGTCTCTCTAATATGGTCATACACTGGGCAGGAGGTTAGGAAGTGCAGCTCAGTTTCCACCTCATTTTGTGGGCAGTGAGCACATAGCCTGTCTTCTCTTGAGAGCCATGTCTGCCTACGGCGGCCTTTCTCAATAGCAAGGCTATGCTCACTGAGTCTGTACATAGTCAAGGCTTTCCTTAATTTTGGGTCAGTCACAGTGGTCAGGTATTCTGCCGCTGTGTACTCTCTGTGTAGGGCCAAATAGCATTCTAGTTTGCTCTGTTTTTTTGTTAATTCTTTCCAATGTGTTAAGTAGTTATCTTTTTGTTTTCTCATGATTTGGTTGGGTCTAATTGTGCTGCTGTCCTGGGGCTCTGTAGTGTGTGTTTGTGTTTGTGAACAGAGCCCCAGGACCAGCTTGCTTAGGGGACTCTTCTCCAGGTTCATCTCTCTGTAGGTGATGGCTTTGTTATGGAAGGTTTGTGAATCGCTTCCTTTTAGGTGGTTGTAGAATTTAACAGCTCTTTTCTGGATTTTGATAATTAGTGGGTATCGGCCTAATTCTGCTCTGCATGCATTATTTGGTGTTCTACGTTGTACACAGAGGATATTTTTGCAGAATTCTGCGTGCAGAGTCTCAATTTGGTGTTTGTCCCATTTTGTGAAGTCTTGGTTGGTGAGCGGACCCCAGACCTCACAACCATAAAGGGCAATGGGCTCTATGACTGATTCAAGTATTTTTAGCCAAATCCTAATTGGTATGTTGAAATGTATGTTTCTTTTGATGGCATAGAATGCCCTTCTTGCCTTGTCTCTCAGATCGTTCACAGCTTTGTGGAAGTTACCTGTGGTGCTGATGTTTAGGCCAAGGTATGTATAGTTTTTTGTGTGCTCTAGGGCAACAGTGTCTAGATGGAATTTGTATTTGTGGTCCTGGTGACTGGACCTTTTTTGGAACACCATTATTTTGGTCTTACTGAGATTTACTGTCAGGGCCCAGGTCTGACAGAATCTGTGCATAAGATCTAGGTGCTGCTGTAGGCCCTCCTTGGTTGGTGACAGAAGCACCAGATCATCAGCAAACAGCAAACATTTGACTTCGGATTCTAGCAGGGGGAGGCCGGGTGCTGCAGACTTTTCTAGTGCCCTCGCCAATTCGTTGATATATATGTTGAAGAGGGTCGGGCTTAAGCTGCATCCCTGTCTAACCCCACGACCCTGTGTGAAGAAATGTGTGTGTTTTTTGCCAATTTTAACCGCACACTTGTTGTTTGTGTACATGGATTTTATAATGTCGTATGTTTTACCCCCAACACCACTTTCCATCAGTTTGTATAGCAGACCCTCATGCCAGATTGAGTCGAAGGCTTTTTTGAAATCAACAAAGCATGAGAAGACTTTGCCTTTGTTTTGGTTTGTTTGATTGTCAATTAGGGTGTGCAGGGTGAATACGTGGTCTGTTGTACGGTAATTTGGTAAAAAGCCAATTTGACATTTGCTCAGTACATTGTTTTCATTGAGGAAATGTACGAGTCTGCTGTTAATAATAATGCAGAGGATTTTCCCAAGGTTACTGTTGACACATATTCCACGGTAGTTATTGGGGTCAAATTTGTCTCCACTTTTGTGGATTGGGGTGATCAGTCCTTGGTTCCAAATATTGGGGAAGATGCCAGAGCTAAGTATGATGTTAAAGAGTTTTAGTATAGCCAATTGGAATTTGTTGTCTGTATATTTGATCATTTCATTGAGGATACCATCAACACCACAGGCCTTTTTGGGTTGGAGGGTTTTTATTTTGTCCTGTAACTCTTTCAATGTAATTGGAGAATCCAGTGGGTTCTGGTAGTCTTTAATAGTTGATTCTAAGATCTGTGTTTGATCATGTATATGTTTTTGCTCTTTATTCTTTGTTATAGAGCCAAAAAGATTGGAGAAGTGGTTTACCCATACATCTCCATTTTGGATAGATAATTCTTCGTGTTGTTGTTTGTTTAGTGTTTTCCAATTTTCCCAGAAGTGGTTAGAGTCTATGGATTCTTCAATTGCATTGAGCTGATTTCTGACATGCTGTTCCTTCTTTTTCCGTAGTGTATTTCTGTATTGTTTTAGTGATTCACCACAGTGAAGGCGTAGACTCAGGTTTTCCGGGTCTCTATGTTTTTGGTTGGACAGGTTTCTCAATTTCTTTCTTAGATTTTTGCATTCTTCATCAAACCATTTGTCATTATTGTTAATTTTCTTCGGTTTTCTATTTGAGATTTTTAGATTTGATAGGGAAGCTGAGAGGTCAAATATACTGTTAAGATTTTCTACTGCCAAGTTTACACCTTCACTATTACAGTGGAACGTTTTACCCAGGAAATTGTCTAAGAGGGATTGAATTTGTTGTTGCCTAATTGTTTTTTGGTAGGTTTCCAAACTGCATTCCTTCCATCTATAGCATTTCTTAATGTTACTCAGTTCCTTTGGCTTTGATGCCTCATGATTGAGTATTGCTCTGTTTAAGTAGACTGTGATTTTGCTGTGGTCTGATAGGTGTGTCAGTGGGCTGACTGTGAACGCTCTGAGAGACTCTGGGTTGAGGTCAGTGATAAAGTAGTCTACAGTACTACTGCCAAGAGATGAGCTATAGGTGTACCTACCATAGGAGTCCCCTCGAAGCCTACCGTTGACTATGTACATACCCAGCGTGCGACAGAGCTCTCTCTCTCTCTCTCTCTCTCTCTCTCTCTCAATCTCTTTCTCTCTCTCAATCTCTTTCTCTCTCTCAGTCTCTCTCAGTCTCTCTCTCAATCTCTTTCTCTCTCTCCGTCTCTCTCTCTCTCTCTCTCTCTCTCTCTCTCTCTCTCTCTCTCTCTCTCTATCTCTCTCTCTCTCTCTCTATCTCTCTCTCTCCGTCTCTCTCTCTCTCTCTCGCTCTCTCTCTCTCTCTCTCTCTCTCTCTCTCTCTCTCTCTCTCTGTCTCTCTCTCTCTCTCTCTCTCTCTCTCTCTCAGAGGCTCAACCCAGGTTTCTCTCCACTATCTCTGACTTGGTCTTCCCAGCACGTATGTTCTCAGCTCCTGCACAGAGCACAGAGCGCTGCTTAACCAGCCATTCCACTGCCTGCAAATTGAGTGCATTATTTGCCGCTATGAGCCGTCACTTCAGAAGAGCTGGGCACCGTGCCGTTCTTTTCCCCCTCATCCTCATCCTCCTCCACTGAATCCTGTTTTAAACCACTCTTCCTGGGCCAGGAAGGTAGAGGAGTGGGGTGGTGTAGAGAGGAGTGGGGTGGGGTAGAGAGGAAGGGGTGGGGGTTTGAGGGGAATGGAGGGAAGATAAGGGGGACCAGGGTGGGGGTTGTTGAGGGGGACTGGGGATTGACGTTTGACACTGAAAACCTGGAAAGGATAAGGGACCTATGTATATCTTCAGTAATAGCCTATAGTCTGAGAATTTACAATCAACGAAATAAAAGCTAGACGATCAGGCCCCCATTGATGTTGTTATAATGCTTGATAACAGCAAAACATTAGCCATGTGAAAATGTATAGAATTGCAGGTAATTAGCTTAAAAACTGAACATTTTCTCTCTCCGCTGCAAAGATAATGTTTTAACTCTTTGGTCTTCGTCTTTCACCACTCAACCCTTATGGTGGGTTTGGGAACCCCTGATCTGGGGAACCTCTGAACTAGGGAACCTCTGACCTAGGGAACCTCTGACCTAGGGAACCTCTGACCTAGGGAACCACTGACTTGGGGAACCCCTGACCTACGGAACCCCTGACCTGGGGAACCCCTGACCTGGGGAACCTCTGACCTGGGGAACCCCTGACCTGGGGAACCCCTGACCTGGGGAACCTCTGACCTGGGGAACCTCTGACCTGGGGAACCTCTGACCTGGGGAACCATTGACCTGTGGAACCTCTGACCTGGGGAACCCCTGACCTGGGGAACCCCTGACCTGGGGAACCTCTGACCTGGGGAACCTCTGACCTGGGGAACCATTGACCTGTGGAACCTCTGACCTGGGGAACCCCTGACCTGGGGAACCCCTGACCTGGGGAACCTCTGACCTAGGGAACCACTGACCTGGGGAACCTCTGACCTGGGGAACCCCTGACCTAGGGAACCCCTGACCTGGGGAACCCCTGACCTACGGAACCCCTGACCTGGGGAACCTCTGACCTAGGCAACCCCTGACCTGGGGAACCTCTGACCTAGGGAACCCCTGACCTGGGGAACCCCTGACCTGGGGAACCCCTGACCTGGGGAACCTCTGACCTAGGCAACCCCTGACCTAGGGAACCTCTGACCTAGGGAACCCCTGACCTGGGGAACCCCTGACCTGGGGAACCTCTGACCTGGGGAACCCCTGACCTGGGGAACCTCTGACCTAGGGAACCTCTGACCTAGGGAACCCCTGACCTGGGGAACCCCTGACCTGGGAACCTCTGACCTAGGGAACCTCTGACCTAGGGAACCCCTGACCTGGGGAACCCCTGACCTAGGGAACCTCTGACCTAGGGAACCCCTGACCTGGGGAACCCCTGACCTGGGGAACCTCTGACCTAGGGAACCCCTGACCTGGGGAACCTCTGACCTAGGCAACCCCTGACCTGGGGAACCTCTGACCTAGGCAACCCCTGACCTGGGGAACCCCTGACCTAGGGAACCCCTGACCTGGGGAACCCCTGACCTAGGGAACCCCTGACCTGGGGAACCTCTGACCTAGGCAACCCCTGACCTGGGGAACCCCTGACCTGGGGAACCCCTGACCTGGGGAACCCCTGACCTGGGGAACCCCTGACCTAGGGAACCCCTGACCTAGGGAACCCCTGACCTGGGGAACCCCTGACCTGGGGAACCCCTGACCTGGGGAACCCCTGACCTGGGGAACCCCTGACCTGGGGAACCCCTGACCTAGGGAACCCCTGACCTGGGGAACCTCTGACCTAGGCAACCCCTGACCTGGGGAACCTCTGACCTAGGCAACCCCTGACCTGGGGAACCCCTGACCAGATGGGGGACCCTATTTATTATTTAACCTTTATTTAATTAGGCAAGTCAATTAAGAACAAATTCTTAATTACAATGACGGTCTCCCCGGCCAAACCCTCTCGTAACCCGGACGACGCTGGGCCATGGGACTCCTGATCACGGCCGGGTATGATACAGCCCGGGATCGAACCAGGGTCTGTAGTGACACCTCTAGCACTGAGATGTAGTGCCTTAGACTGCTGCGCCATTCCCTGAAGATATAGTGCACTACTGTTGACCAGAACCACCTTATTCCCTACATAGTACACTACTGTTGAAGGGAACCACCTTATTCCCTATGTAGTGCACTACTGTTGAAGGGAACCACCTTATTCCCTACGTAGTACACTACTGTTGACCAGCACCACCTTATTCCCTACATAGTACACTACTGTTGACCAGAACCACCTTATTCCCTACGTAGTACACTACTGTTGAAGGGAACCACCTTATTCCCTACGTAGTACACTACTGTTGACCAGAACCACCTTATTCCCTACGTAGTACACTACTGTTGACCAGAACCACCTTATTCCCTACGTAGTACACTACTGTTGACCAGAACCACCTTATTCCCTACGTAGTGCACTACTGTTGACCAGAACCACCTTATTCCCTACGTAGTACACTACTGTTGACCAGAACCACCTTATTCCCTACATAGTACACTACTGTTGACCAGTACGACCTTATTCCCTACGTAGTACACTACTGTTGACCCTAATCACCTTATTCCCTACATAGTACACTACTGTTGACCAGAATCACTTTATTCCCTACATAGTACACTACTGTTGAAGAGAACCACCTTATTCCCTACATAGTACACTACTGTTGAAGGGAACCACCTTATTCCCTACGTAGTACACTACTGTTGACCAGAACCACCTTATTCCCTACGTAGTACACTACTGTTGAAGGGAACCACCTTATTCCCTACGTAGTACACTACTGTTGACCAGAACCACCTTATTCCCTACGTAGTACACTACTGTTGACCAGAACCACCTTATTCCCTACGTAGTACACTACTGTTGACCAGAACCACCTTATTCCCTACGTAGTGCACTACTGTTGACCAGAACCACCTTATTCCCTACGTAGTACACTACTGTTGACCAGAACCACCTTATTCCCTACATAGTACACTACTGTTGACCAGTACGACCTTATTCCCTACGTAGTACACTACTGTTGACCCTAATCACCTTATTCCCTACATAGTACACTACTGTTGACCCGAACCACCTTATTCCCTACATAGTACACTACTGTTGAAGGGAACCACCTTATTCCCTATGTAGTGCACTACTGTTGACCAGAACCACCTTATTCCCTACGTAGTACACTACTGTTGACCAGAACCACCTTATTCCCTACGTAGTACACTACTGTTGAAGGGAACCACCTTATTCCATACGTAGTACACTACTGTTGACCAGAACCACCTTATTCCCTACGTAGTACACTACTGTTGAAGGGAACCACCTTATTCCCTATGTAGTGCACTACTGTTGACCAGAACCACCTTATTCCCTACGTAGTACACTACTGTTGACCAGAACCACCTTATTCCCTACATAGTACACTACTGTTGACCAGTACGACCTTATTCCCTACGTAGTACACTACTGTTGACCCTAATCACCTTATTCCCTACATAGTACACTACTGTTGACCAGAACCACCTTATTCCCTACATAGTACACTACTGTTGAAGAGAACCACCTTATTCCCTACGTAGTACACTACTGTTGAAGATAACCACCTTATTCCCTACGTAGTACACTACTGTTGAAGGGAACCACCTTATTCCCTATGTAGTGCACTACTGTTGACCAGAACCACCTTATTCCCTACGTAGTACACTACTGTTGACCAGAACCACCTTATTCCCTACGTAGTACACTACTGTTGACCAGAACCACCTTATTCCCTACGTAGTACACTACTGTTGACCAGAACCACCTTATTCCCTACGTAGTACACTACTGTTGACCAGAACCACCTTATTCCCTACGTAGTACACTACTGTTGACCAGAACCACCTTATTCCCTACGTAGTACACTACTGTTGAAGGGAACCACCTTATTCCCTACGTAGTACACTACTGTTGACCAGAACCACCTTATTCCCTACGTAGTACACTACTGTTGACCAGAACCACCTTATTCCCTACGTAGTACACTACTGTTGACCAGAACCACCTTATTCCCTACGTAGTACACTACTGTTGACCAGAACCACCTTATTCCCTACGTAGTACACTACTGTTGAAGGGAACCACCTTATTCCCTACGTAGTACACTACTGTTGACCAGAACCACCTTATTCCCTACGTAGTACACTACTGTTGAAGATAACCACCTTATTCCCTACGTAGTACACTACTGTTGAAGATAACCACCTTATTCCCTACATAGTACACTACTGTTGACCAGAACCACCTTATTCCCTACGTAGTACACTACTGTTGACCAGAACCACCTTATTCCCTACGTAGTACACTACTGTTGACCAGAACCACCTTATTCCCTACATAGTACACTACTGTTGACCAGTACGACCTTATTCCCTACGTAGTACACTACTGTTGACCCTAATCACCTTATTCCCTACATAGTACACTACTGTTGACCAGGATCACTTTATTCCCTACATAGTACACTACTGTTGAAGAGAACCACCTTATTCCCTACATAGTACACTACTGTTGAAGGGAACCACCTTATTCCCTACATAGTACACTACTGTTGAAGGGAACCACCTTATTCCCTACGTAGTACACTACTGTTGACCAGAACCACCTTATTCCCTACGTAGTACACTACTGTTGACCAGAACCACCTTATTCCCTACGTAGTACACTACTGTTGACCAGAACCACCTTATTCCCTACGTAGTACACTACTGTTGACCAGAACCACCTTATTCCCTACGTAGTACACTACTGTTGACCAGAACCACCTTATTCCCTACGTAGTACACTACTGTTGACCAGAACCACCTTATTCCCTACGTAGTACACTACTGTTGACCAGAACCACCTTATTCCCTACGTAGTACACTACTGTTGACCAGAACCACCTTATTCCCTACGTAGTACACTACTGTTGACCAGAACCACCTTATTCCCTACGTAGTACACTACTGTTGACCAGAACCACCTTATTCCCTACGTAGTACACTACTGTTGACCAGAACCACCTTATTCCCTACGTAGTACACTACTGTTGACCAGAACCACCTTATTCCCTACGTAGTACACTACTGTTGACCAGAACCACCTTATTCCCTACATAGTACACTACTGTTGACCAGAACCACCTTATTCCCTACGTAGTACACTACTGTTGACCAGAACCACCTTATTCCCTACGTAGTACACTACTGTTGACCAGAACCACCTTATTCCCTACGTAGTACACTACTGTTGACCAGAACCACCTTATTCCCTACGTAGTACACTACTGTTGACCAGAACCACCTTATTCCCTACGTAGTACACTACTGTTGAGGGGAACCACCTTATTCCCTACGTAGTACACTACTGTTGACCAGAGGCTCATCCATCAACACGGCTGTAACGATAGCCAGATAAAATACCTTAGAACATACGAGGCTGTCCTGGAACATACGAGGCTGTCCTGGAACATACGAGGCTGTCCTGGAACATACGAGGCTGTCCTGGAACATACGAGGCTGTCCTGGAACATACGAGGCTGTCCTGGAACATACGAGGCTGTCCTGGAACATACGAGGCTGTCCTGGAACATACGAGGCTGTCCTGGAACATACGAGGCTGTCCTGGATAGGCCTACATGGATTTACATGTGAGATGATATGAGTTCAGTTAAGCAGGTGATAAACCCTCTCAGCAGTCAACTTCATGCTGCAATAATAGTCTATGCTTTTTTTATCCAATGCCCCAGTGTGAACTACACTATATAAACAAAAGTATGTGAATGCCACTTCAAATTAGAAGTTTTATCTAATTCAGCCACACCTGCTGCTGACAGGTGTATAAAATCGAGCACACAGCCATGCAATCTCCCATAGACAAACATTGGCAGTAGAATGGCCTCACTGAAGAGCTCATTTGACTTTCAACGTGGCACCGTGATAGCATGCCACCTTTCCAACAAGTCAGTTTGTCAAATTTCTGCCCTGCTAGAGCTGCCCCCCGGGCAACTGTAAGTGCTGTTATTGTGGAAGTGGAAACGTCGAGGAGCAACAACGGCTCAGCCGTGAAGTGGTAGGCCACACAAGCTCACAGAACGGGAGTCGCCGAGGGCTGAAGCACGTAGCACGTAAAAATCATCTGCCAACTGTTTGGTGTTTGAGGAGTTTGGTGGAGGAGGAATAATGATCTGGGGCTGTTTTTCATGGTTTCGGCCCCTTAGTTCCAGTGAAGGGAAATCTTAACGCTACAGCATACAAAGACATTCTAGACATACAATGACACTCTAGACATACAATGACATTCTAGACATGCAATGACATTCTAATCTAGATGATTCTGTGCTTCCAACTTTGTGGCAACAGTTTGGAGAAGGCCCTTTCCTGTTTCAGCATGACAATACCCCAGTGCACAAAACAAGGTCCATACAAAAAAAATGGTTTGTCGAGATCGGTGTGGAAGAACTTGACTGGCCTGCACAGAGCCCTGACCTCAACTCCATCGAACACCTTTGGGATGAATTAAAACACCGACTGCGAGCCAGGCCTAATCAACCCAACATCAGTGCCTGACCTCACTAACGCTCTTTTGTTGCAGAATGAAAGCAAGTCCCCACAGCAATGTTCTAACATCTGGTGGAAAACCTTCCCAGAAGAGTGATTCTTCATGATTTTGGAATGAGATGTTGGACGAGCAGGTGTCCACATACTGTTGGGTCATGTAGTGTATAAATGAAAGCAACTTCCACATGCGAATTGAACTGAGGAGAGTTGAAGGTTTTCAACTGAAGAGTCTCTCTCTGGACCTAAATGCTGCCGTTCCATATGGTCACTGTACCTTGTCGTGAGACCACTGAGACCAGAGGCCATTTCAGAAACGACGAGTCATGATTCATTTCAACTTGTGTGGGGACAGTTGGTCAACTCCCTTGAATCAGGACAGGCAGGCTGTCTGCTAGTGCCACCCGGTGGCTGGATGATAGTACTACAGCTAGGAACTGCTTGAAATGCAAAACAAACATAAACATGCTATTTATTGTTATTAAACCAAACCAACAGAAACAAACAGGTGGTCCTCTCCCTGACTGCCTTCGCCAGCAGAGCTACAGACCAGAGTTACAGACCAGAGCTACAGACCAGAGTTACAGACCAGAGTTACAGACCAGAACTACAGAGCAGAGTTACAGACCAGAGTTACAGACCAGAACTACAGACCAGAGCTACAGACCAGAGTTACAGAGCAAAGGTACAGACCAGAGTTACAGACCAGAGCTACAGACCAGAGTTACAGACCAGAGCTACAGACCAGAGCTACAGACCAGAGTTACAGACCAGAGCTACAGACCAGAGCTACAGACCAGAGCTACAGACCAGAGCTGCAGACCAGAGCTACAGAGCAGAGCTACAGAGCAGAGTTACAGACCAGAGTTACAGACCAGAGCTACAGACCAGAGTTACAGACCAGAGTTACAGACCAGAGCTACAGACCAGAGTTACAGACCAGAGTTACAGACCAGCGCTACAGACCAGCGCTACAGACCAGCGCTACAGACCAGAGTTACAGACCAGAGCTACAGACCAGAGTTACAGACCAGAGTTACAGACAAGCGCTACAGACCAGAGCTACAGACCAGAGCTGCAGAGTAGTCAACCCCTGGGCTATGTTCCTCTTCTCCTGTAGAGTAGCCAACCCCTGGGCTATGGCCCTATTCTCCTGTAGAGTAGACAACCCCTGGGCTATGGGCCTATTCTCCTGTAGAACATCAACCCCTGGGCTATGGCCCTATTCTCCTGTAGAGTAGACAACCCCTGGGCTATGGCCCTATTCTCCTGGAGAACATCAACCCCTGGGCTATGGCCCTATTCTCCTGTAGAACATCAACCCCTGGGCTATGGCCCTATTCTCCTGTAGAACATCAACCCCTGGGCTATGGCCCTATTCTCCTGTAGAACATCAACCCCTGGGCTATGGCCCTATTCTCCTGTAGAACATCAACCCCTGGGCTATGGCTGTATGAGGTGTGTCTCACTGCATGAGGCGTGTTGTGCTGCATGAGGCGTGTCTCGCTGCATGAGGCGTGTTGTACTGCATGAGGTGTGTTGTGCTGCATGAGGCGTGTCTCGCTGCATGAGGCGTGTTGTACTGTATGAGGCGTGTTGTGCTGCATGAGGCATGTTGTACTGCATGAGGCGTGTTGTGCTGCATGAGGCGTGTTGTACTGCATGAGGCGTGTTGTACTGCATGAGGCATGTTGTGCTGCATGAGGCGTGTTGTACTGCATGAGGCGTGTTGTGCTGCATGAGACGTGTCTCGCTGTATGAGGTGTGTCTCGCTGCATGAGGCGTGTTGTGCTGCATGAGGCATGTTGTGCTGCATGAGACGTGTCTCGCTGTATGAGGTGTGTCTCGCTGCATGAGGCGTGTTGTACTGCATGAGGCGTGTCTCGCTGCATGAGGCGTGTTGTGCTGCATGAGGCGTGTTGTACTGTATGAGGCGTGTTGTGCTGCATGAGGCATGTTGTACTGCATGAGGCGTGTTGTACTGCATGAGGCGTGTTGTGCTGCATGAGGCATGTTGTGCTGCATGAGACGTGTCTCGCTGTATGAGGTGTGTCTCGCTGCATGAGGCGTGTTGTACTTCATGAGGCGTGTTGTACTGCATGAGGCGTGTTGTGCTGCATGAGGCGTGATGTGCTGCATGAGGCGTGTTGTGCTGCATGAGGCGTGTTGTACTGCATGAGGCGTGTTGTACTGCATGAGGCATGTCTCGCTGCATGAGGCGTGTTGTGCTGCATGAGGCGTGTCTCGCTGCATGAGGCGTGTTGTACTGCATGAGGCGTGTTGTACTGCATGAGGCGTGTCTCGCTGCACGAGGCGTGTTGTACTGCATGAGGCGTGTGTCGCTGTATGAGGCGTGTCTCGCTGTATGAGGCGTGTCTCGCTTTATGAGGCGTGTCTCGCTGTGTGAGGCAAATGGTGGTCCCACCAGATACTGACTGGTTTTCTGATCCACATCAGATACTGACTGGTTTTCTGATCCACATCAGATACTGACTGGTTTTCTGATCCACACCAGATACTGACTGGTTTTCTGATCCACACCCCTACCTTTTATTTAAGGTATCTGTGACCAACAGATGCATATCTGTATTCCCAGTCGTGAAGTCGTAAATTAGAGCCTATTTTATTAACTTACATTTACAGATTTCCTTCAAAATCTTTTAAAATGTTGCATGTTGCGTTTATATTTTTGGTTCAGTGTACATTGTTTCGTTTTGTTTCGGCTGCCGTTGAGACAGATATGTGGGTTCAGATACAACTTGTATGTTCAGCCATTTCAAATAGTTATTCACAGGGGAAATGAGTCCCAGGCAGCATCAGTGTTGGTGGATGCTGATTTAGTCATGTAATATTCTGTCTCTATAGTGACATGTCAATCAACAGATATGCTACCGAACAGCAGTTACAACTGGCTCAAACACACACACACACAAATACTCACCCTCTCTCTCTCTCTCTCTCTCTCTCTCTCGCGCTCTCTCTGTCCCTCTCTCTGTCCCCCTCTCTCTCTCTCTCTGTTCCTCTCTCTCTGTCTCTGTCCCTCTCTCTCTGTCTCTCTGTCTCTCTCTCTGTCTCTCTCTCTCTCTCTCTCTCACATAAGAGGGGGAAGAGGGGAGGAGGAAAATGAGGATGAGGAGGATAATGAGGAAGAGGGAGGGAGGAAGAGTAGGTGTAATATTCCATATATTCAAGATGAATAACAGAGAAATGTCCAGACAGATTAAGTTGATGGATATTCATCTAGAGGCTTTGCATGGCTCACACACACTTTCACAGGTTGACTAACTATCCTAAACTGCAGTACTATGGATCCACCATGTGGTGTGGTATTAGGTGAGTGATGTCGTAAACAGTAGTCAATGCTACCTCAGTCTAAACATCCCAGGGAGGTAATCCTGTAACCCTGGTAACAGATTGAATGTCTTGGGTCTGTTGTTCAAGGCTCCGAATTTGTTTTCTCCTGGTATGACGTCGCCATCCAGTGGACATGCTTGAGTGTTACGAGTAGTGGCCCGGTGTTAGGGTTTTCTTCCGATGAAGGAGAGGCGGACCAAAATGCAGCGTGGTTAAATCGATAGATCTTTAATAAAGACGAAACACGATCAATAGAAACACGATCAATACAAAAACGTAACACAAAAACCTAACAGCCTATACTGGTGCAAAACAGAGACAGGAACAATCACCCACGAAACACTCAAAGAATATGGCTGCCTAAATATGGTTCCCAATCAGAGACAACGATAAACACCTGCCTCTGATTGAGAACCACTCCAGACAGCCATAGACTTACCTAGAAAACCCCACTAAGCCACAATCCCAATACCCTACAAAAACCCCAAGACAAAACACACCACATAATAAACCCATGTCACACCCTGGCCTGACCAAAATAATAAAGAAACCACTAAATACTAAGACCAGGGCGTGACACCCGGCCCTGTCACCGTGAGTCACTATTCATAATGCTGAAGTGAGGAGAAAAGGTCAAAATGACCTTTGGGAAAAATGTGTCACTTTTTATGCCCTGGCTGAATAATGATTGGCCCTGGCTGAATAATGATTGGCCCTGGCTGAATAATGATTGGCCCTGGCTGAATAATGATTGGCCCTGGCTGAATAATGATTGGCCCTGGCTGAATAATGATTGGTCCTGCCTGAATAATGATTGGCCCTGCCTGAATAATGATTGGCCCTGGCTGAATAATGATTGGCCCTGGCTGAATAATGATTGGCCCTGGCTGAATAATGATTGGCCCTGGCTGAATAATGATTGGCCCTGGCTGAATAATGATTGGCCCTGGCTGAATAATGATTGGTGGTTTCTTGCAGCTGATTGTCGGCCTCCTTCTCACGAGATAAACTACGAAAACCAGAATCAAGTAAAGTGGGAAAAAAAACTAATGTTACACACAGTAGCCACCTAATAAAATAGGTATGTAACCAACTGTGTTTCAGGTTAATGTCATAACTCCACTACAGTAGGCTGCAGTGGAGGCTGGTCGGATGGGCTCTGTCTGACGCCTTGGTCTTAGTATTTTGTGTTTTCTTTAATTATTTGGTCAGGCCAGGGTGTGACATGGGTTATTGTGGTGTGTTTTTGTCTTAGGGGTTTTGTGGGGTGTCTACATAGTCTATGACTGCCTGAGGCGGTTCTCAATCAGAGTCAGGTGATTATCGTTGTCTCTGATTGGGAACCATATTTAGGCAGCCATATTCGGTGAGTGTTTTCGTGGGTGATTGTTCCTGTCTCAGTGTGTTTGTATTCACCAGATAGGCTGTATAGGTTTTCACGTTCCGTTTTTGTATTTATCTTGTTTATTCTTTCATTAAACATGTATCGAACTAACCACGCTGTAATTTGGTCCGACTCTCCTTCAACGGAAGAAAGCCGTTACAGGCTCATTGTAATGGCTGGAATGGAATCAATGAAATGTTACCAGACACATCAAACATATAGAAGCCCTGTTTGACTCCGTTCCATAAACTCCATTCCAGCCATTACACAGAGCACGTCTTCCTATACAGCTCATCCCATCAGCCTCCACTGGTAGGCTGTCACCGAACCGTCACCACACCCCTTTTCAAATGCCGTTTCAAGTTCTAGTCAGAACTAGGAACTCGAAAATGTCCTCGACTTGCTAACTTGTTGTAGTTGTACACATGCCACATTCAACGAATCAGCAAGTCGGAAATATCCGAGTTCCCTAGATCAGACAAGCATCTGAACGCGCTAGATGTCTCGGAAGTCCGGGGCAGAAGTATGGAATTTCCCGAATTCTGCAACATGCGCCTCGGTCTGGTAGTCTACACTCAGTCAATACCTTTGGCATTACATACGTAAAACTAGCCAAAATAAGGATTTTCCACAACAGTGGAATTTGCCGTTTGCCTTCAAAATAATAGTCTATAATTGAAAGTGATGCAAACGAATACAAATAGTGGAATCATGCCATATTTATACTAGATAATGGAAGAAGAAAAAGTTTGGAATATTATATAAATTCAAAATATGTTTGAATTGCACTGTGGATGTATTAGACTAGAGAGTTGCACCGGGGGCATCCTTCTATTTCACTGCGCAGGCTTACCTATGGACTGTGGATGTATTAGACTAGAGAGCTGCACCGGGGGCATCCTTCTATTTCACTGTGCAGGCTTACCTATGGACTGTGGATGTATTAGACTAGAGAGTTGCACCGGGGGCATCCTTCTATTTCACTGCGCAGGCTTACCTATGGACTGTGGATGTATTAGACTAGAGAGTTGCACCGGGGGCATCCTTCTATTTCACTGCGCAGGCTTACCTATGGACTGTGGATGTATTAGACTAGAGAGTTGCACCGGGGGCATCCTTCTATTTCACTACCCAGGCTTACCTATGGATCAACGAGACTGGATATCAATCTGCTCAGTTAAGGTCACAAGTGATAGAAGTCACAGAACTGTGAGTTTAAACAAATATTAGCGTTTTAGCTCTTATTGCGGGACTTCCCTAGTCAGCTCATTGTACATATTGATAGTTGGTGTTTTTACAAACATTTTCCAATCCTCCCTCGACCAGCAACACGTGGCAGTGTTGTGGAAAAACTCAACAATTCTACCCCCCTCCTAAAGCCTCTAATCCCTCTGTGCTGAATGAACTACAGCCCTGTCGTCCTTGACATCCTTAGTAATGAAATGCCTTGAGAAACGTGTGAAAAGTCATATCCTCAGCGTCGCCCAGCAGTTCCTCGAACCATTAACACTTTGCCTATCAGCCTAGCAGAGGAGTTGATGATGTCATTCTTACTCTCCTCAACATGGTCTATAGACATCTAGAGGGGGTATTAACATGGTCTATAGACATCTAGAGGGCGCCAAATCCCATGGCAGGGTTCGGTTTGTTGACTTTTCTTCTGCCTTCAACACAATCCAGCCTTACATTCTGGCACAGAGACTCATAAGGGACATCTTCTTAGATGGGGGGCTGGTTTTGTGGCTGTTGGACTTCCTAAGTTAGAGGTCACAGTGTGTCAAGGTGGGTCCCCACGTTGTCAGACAAACACACCATCAACACAGGCTCTCCTCAGGGATGTGTTTAGTCTCCACTCCACCACCAACACAGGGATGTGTTTAGTCTCCACTCCACCACCAACACAGGCTCTCCTCAGGGATGCGTTTAGTCTCCACTCCACCACCAACACAGGCTCTCCTCAGGGATGTGTTTAGTCTCCACTCCACCACCAACACAGGCTCTCCACAGGGATGTGTTTAGTCTCCACTCCACCACCAACACAGGCTCTCCTCAGGGATGTGTTTAGTCTCCACTCCACCACCAACACAGGGATGTGTTTAGTCTCCACTCCACCACCAACACAGGCTCTCCACAGGGATGTGTTTAGTCTCCACTCCACCACCAACACAGGCTCTCCTCAGGGATGTGTTTAGTCTCCACTCCACCACCAACACAGGCTCTCCTCAGGGATGTGTTTAGTCTCCACTCCACCACCAACACAGGCTCTCCTCAGGGATGTGTTTAGTCTCCACTCCACCACCAACACAGGCTCTCCACAGGGATGTGTTTAGTCTCCACTCCACCACCAACACAGGCTCTCCTCAGGGATGTGTTTAGTCTCCACTCCACCACCAACACAGGGATGTGTTTAGTCTCCACTCCACCACCAACACAGGCTCTCCACAGGGATGTGTTTAGTCTCCACTCCACCACCAACACAGGCTCTCCTCAGGGATGTGTTTAGTCTCCACTCCACCACCAACACAGGGATGTGTTTAGTCTCCACTCCACCACCAACACAGGCTCTCCTCTGTGTTTAGTCTCCACTCCACCACCAACACAGGCTCTCCTCTGTGTTTAGTCTCCACTCCACCACCAACACAGGGATGTGTTTAGTCCCCACTCCACCACCAACACAGGCTCTCCTTAGGGATGTGTTTAGTCTCCACTCCACCACCAACACAGGGATGTGTTTAGTCTCCACTCCACCACCAACACAGGCTCTCCTCAGGGATGTGTTTAGTCTCCACTCCACCACCAACACAGGGATGTGTTTAGTCTCCACTCCACCACCAACACAGGCTCTCCACAGGGATGTGTTTAGTCTCCACTCCACCACCAACACAGGCTCTCCTCAGGGATGTGTTTAGTCTCCACTCCACCACCAACACAGGCTCTCCTCAGGGATGTGTTTAGTCCCCACTCCACCACCAACACAGGGATGTGTTTAGTCTCCACTCCACCACCAACACAGGCTCTCCACAGGGATGTGTTTAGTCTCCACTCCACCACCAACACAGGGATGTGTTTAGTCCCCACTCCACCACCAACACAGGGATGTGTTTAGTCTCCACTCCACCACCAACACAGGCTCTCCACAGGGATGTGTTTAGTCTCCACTCCACCACCAACACAGGCTCTCCTTAGGGATGTGTTTAGTCTCCACTCCACCACCAACACAGGGATGTGTTTAGTCTCCACTCCACCACCAACACAGGCTCTCCACAGGGATGTGTTTAGTCTCCACTCCACCACCAACACAGGCTCTCCTCAGGGATGTGTTTAGTCTCCACTCCACCACCAACACAGGGATGTGCTTAGTCCCCACTCCACCACCAACACAGGCTCTCCTCAGGGATGTGTTTAGTCCCCACTCCACCACCAACACAGGCTCTCCTCAGGGATGTGTTTAGTCCCCACTCCACCACCAACACAGGGATGTGTTTAGTCTCCACTCCACCACCAACACAGGCTCTCCACAGGGATGTGTTTAGTCTCCACTCCACCACCAACACAGGGATGTGTTTAGTCCCCACTCCACCACCAACACAGGGATGTGTTTAGTCTCCACTCCACCACCAACACAGGCTCTCCTCAGGGATGTGTTTAGTCTCCACTCCACCACCAACACAGGCTCTCCTCAGGGATGTGTTTAGTCTCCACTCCACCACCAACACAGGGATGTGTTTCGTCTCCACTCCACCACCAACACAGGCTCTCCTCAGGGATGTGTTTAGTCTCCACTCCACCACCAACACAGGCTCTCCTCAGGGATGTGTTTAGTCTCCACTCCACCACCAACACAGGGATGTGTTTAGTCTCCACTCCACCACCAACACAGGCTCTCCACAGGGATGTGTTTAGTCTCCACTCGACCACCAACACAGGCTCTCCTCAGGGATGTGTTTAGTCTCCACTCCACCACCAACACAGGGATGTGTTTAGTCTCCACTCCACCACCAACACAGGCTCTCCTCTGTGTTTAGTCTCCACTCCACCACCAACACAGGCTCTCCTCTGTGTTTAGTCTCCACTCCACCACCAACACAGGGATGTGTTTAGTCCCCACTCCACCACCAACACAGGCTCTCCTTAGGGCTGTGTTTAGTCTCCACTCCACCACCAACACAGGGATGTGTTTAGTCTCCACTCCACCACCAACACAGGCTCTCCTCAGGGATGTGTTTAGTCTCCACTCCACCACCAACACAGGGATGTGTTTAGTCTCCACTCCACCACCAACACAGGCTCTCCACAGGGATGTGTTTAGTCTCCACTCCACCACCAACACAGGCTCTCCTCAGGGATGTGTTTAGTCTCCACTCCACCACCAACACAGGCTCTCCTCAGGGATGTGTTTAGTCCCCACTCCACCACCAACACAGGGATGTGTTTAGTCTCCACTCCACCACCAACACAGGCTCTCCACAGGGATGTGTTTAGTCTCCACTCCACCACCAACACAGGGATGTGTTTAGTCCCCACTCCACCACCAACACAGGGATGTGTTTAGTCTCCACTCCACCACCAACACAGGCTCTCCACAGGGATGTGTTTAGTCTCCACTCCACCACCAACACAGGCTCTCCTTAGGGATGTGTTTAGTCTCCACTCCACCACCAACACAGGGATGTGTTTAGTCTCCACTCCACCACCAACACAGGCTCTCCACAGGGATGTGTTTAGTCTCCACTCCACCACCAACACAGGCTCTCCTCAGGGATGTGTTTAGTCTCCACTCCACCACCAACACAGGGATGTGCTTAGTCCCCACTCCACCACCAACACAGGCTCTCCTCAGGGATGTGTTTAGTCCCCACTCCACCACCAACACAGGCTCTCCTCAGGGATGTGTTTAGTCCCCACTCCACCACCAACACAGGGATGTGTTTAGTCTCCACTCCACCACCAACACAGGCTCTCCACAGGGATGTGTTTAGTCTCCACTCCACCACCAACACAGGGATGTGTTTAGTCCCCACTCCACCACCAACACAGGGATGTGTTTAGTCTCCACTCCACCACCAACACAGGCTCTCCTCAGGGATGTGTTTAGTCTCCACTCCACCACCAACACAGGCTCTCCTCAGGGATGTGTTTAGTCTCCACTCCACCACCAACACAGGGATGTGTTTCGTCTCCACTCCACCACCAACACAGGCTCTCCTCAGGGATGTGTTTAGTCTCCACTCCACCACCAACACAGGCTCTCCTCAGGGATGTGTTTTTGGTCCAAGTTCAATGTGTCAGTCGTGTAAAGTAACTGGTCAGCCCAATGTGGCTCATTTCACAGTGGTTTCAGAGTTCCGTAATCTTCGAGAGCTATGACGCTACTCTTTCTGGAAACTCTTCACCGTTGTGTTCTCTGAGTGTCACTGAGAGTTGTGTTCTCTGAGTGTCACTGAGAGTTGTGTTCTCCGAGTGTCACTGAGAGTTGTGTTCTCTGAGTGTCACTGAGAGTTGTGTTCTCTGAGTGTCACTGAGAGTTGTGTTCTCTGAGTGTCACTGAGAGTTGTGTTCTCTGAGTGTCACTGAGAGTTGTGTTCTCTGAGTGTCACTGAGTAGACAACACTGGTTGCTGGTCGAAGGAGGACTGGAAAATGTCTGTAAAAAATTACCAGCATTTAATATGTACAATAGTCTGACTGGGGAGGTGATTTCCACACAGTCAAAGTCCCGCAATAAGAGCTACAACACTGATATTGGTGTAAACTCTTCATAGTTCTGTTCTGTGGGTGTCCCGGAGTAGACTGATACCCCATTTCATTGATTCACAATACATAGCTAAGGCTGTACAGTGAAAAATATGAGTATGCCCCCCAATGCAATTCTGAGGTCTAATACATCTAACAGTACTATTTCAACTGATTTTCTAATTAATTAATTATTTATTATTTTTATTTATTTTTATATAACAACATTCCAACCTTGTTTAGCATTTATCTAGTCAAAATATGTCATGATTCAACTATTTGTAACCATTTGAATCGCGTTCAATAAGGAACTTTTATTTTGAAAGTGAAACCGCAAATTCAACTATCGTGGCTGATCTTTATTGTGGCTAGCTTCACATAGGTTAAATTCTTGACGATAGTAAGGTTCCAGCTCAGTCGCAGTTGAGATGGACTCGTCTATGTACCTGTATGATGTTCCCCCAGTTTTGATGGAGAAGTTTTGTAAGATAATCGACAGCGGTGATGACAGCCTCGGATGGCGCGGGCTCGGTGAGTAATGTGAACAAAGTATGACTTTCTGTGCGCGGTTTAAACGGAATGATTACGGGTTTACCTAAACGGAAGTTTTGTGTACACTGTGGTACAGGTTGTGTAGATTACATGTTAACGATCTCATCTGTGATATATAAACATTCCGTTTTTTCCCCCACCGCACTATGTAACGCTGTTAGTCTATAGCACATAGTATAATGTCACTATAACATCGGCAGACGGGGTCAGAAATGTACAGTAGCGCTGGTATGTTAGCAACTCACATCATCACACTGCTTCATAACCCCTCTTCGAGGGCATTTGCCTCTTGCTTGCTCTCCCCTAACACAAATGTACCATGGTACTACAATGCTACTTTCATTAATACCATGGTACTACTGTGGTACTTTCATTAATACCATGGTACTACTGTGGTACTTTCATTAATACCATGGTACTACTGTGGTACTTTCATTAATACCATGGTACTACTGTGGTACTTTCATTAATACCATGGTACTACTGTGGTACTTTCATTAATACCATGGTACTACTGTGGTACTTTCATTAATACTATGGTACTACTGTGGTACTTTCATTAATACCATGATACTACTGTGGTACTTTCATTAATACCATGGTACTACTGTGGTACTTTCATTAATACCATGGTACTACTGTGGTACTTTCATTAATACCATGGTACTACAATGCTACTTTCATTAATACCTTGTTCTACTGTGGTACTTTCATTAATACCATGATACTACTATGATACTACTATGATACTACTATGCTACCTTTATTAATACCATGATACTACTATGATACTACTATGATACTACTATGATACTACTATGGTACTTTCATTAATACCATGATACTACTGTGGTACTTTCACTTATACCATGGTACTACTGTAGTACTTTCACTTATACCATGGTACTACGATGGTACTTTCACTTATACCATGGTACTACGATGGTACTTTCACTAATACCATGATACTACTATGATACTACTATGCTACTTTCATTAATACCATGATACTACTATGATACTACTATGATACTACTATGATATTACTATGCTACTTTCATTAATACCATGATACTACTATGCTACTTTCATTAATACCATGATACTACTATGATACTACTATGATACTACTATGATACTACTATGCTACTTTCATTAATACCATGATACTACTATGATACTACTATGCTACTTTCATTAATACCATGATACTACTATGATACTAATATGATACTACTATGATACTACTATGGTACTACTGTTGTACTTTCATTAATAACATAGTACTACTATGGTACTTTCACTTATACCATGGTACTACTATGGTACTTTCACTAATACCATGATACTATGATGGTACTTTCACTTATACCATGGTACTACTGTAGTACTTTCACTTATACCATGGTACTACGATGGTACTTTCACTTATACCATGGTACTACGATGGTACTTTCACTAATACCATGGTACTACGATGGTACTTTCACTAATACCATGATACTACTATGATACTACTATGCTACTTTCATTAATACCATGATACTACTATGATACTACTATGATACTACTATGATATTACTATGCTACTTTCATTAATACCATGATACTACTATGCTACTTTCATTAATACCATGATACTACTATGATACTACTATGATACTACTATGATACTACTATGATACTACTATGCTACTTTCATTAATACCATGATACTACTATGATACTACTATGATACTACTATGCTACTTTCATTAATACCATGATACTACTATGATACTACTATGGTACTACTGTGGTACTTTCATTAATAACATAGTACTACTATGGTACTTTCACTTATACCATGGTACTACGATGGTACTTTCACTAATACCATGGTACTACGATGGTACTTTCACTAATACCATGATACTACTGTGGTACTTTCACTTATACCATGGTACTACGATGGTACTTTCACTAATATCATGGTACTACGATGGTACTTTCACTTATACCATGATACTACTGTGGTACTTTCATTAATACCATGATACTACTATGATACTACTATGATACTACTATGCTACTTTCATTAATACCATGATACTACTATGATACTACTATGATACTACTATGATACTACTTTGCTACTTTCATTAATACCATGATACTACTATGATACTTTCATTAATACCATGATACTACTATGATACTACTATGATACTACTATGATACTACTATGCTACTTTCATTAATACCATGATACTACTATGATACTACTATGATACTACTATGGTACTACTGTGGTACTTTCATTAATAACATGGTACTACTGTGGTACTTTCACTTATACCATGGTACTACGATGGTACTTTCACTTATACCATGGTACTACTGTGGTACTTTCATTAATACCATGGTACTACTGGGGTACTTTCATTAATACCATGATATAGTCTGTATCATGGAAAAGTACTGTGGTTTTAGCCCTGAAGTTTGATGGTACTACCATTGTACTGCCATTGTCCTTAACTATTACCATGGTACTGCATCATTTTTACCATGGTATAGACGTGGATCATGTTTTTAACCTGCATTTAACCTCACTCTACATTGGCTTCCGCGAGCCTGCACAGTCACTGAGTCAGTTGTCATGTTTGTAGTTTTCCTGACAAATTGGGCTACTTTGAAAACTATGTCATGGGTAAAAATGAGTGAGTGAGTGAGTGAGGGGGTGAGTGAGTGAGGGGGTGAGTGAGTGAGGGGGTGAGTGAGTGAGTGAGTGAGTGAGTGAGTGAGTGAGTGAGTGAGTGAGTGAGTGAGTGAGAAAACAAATCATGAGGAAACAAATAATTACTGTTTAAAAAAAATAAAAAATAATTCAATATAAAACCATCTGTGTTTGTCATAGAAAGATGGGACTAGTTTCTGTGGATGTGGACAGATTTCCAGCGGTGTGCTTCGTTTGAGGCAAGCAGTGACGGGCCCTCCCGATGAGGCAAATGACATTTCAGGCGGGACTTTCCAGCCTCCAATGACGGTGGATGTGCAATGGAATCCGACACCGGAGTCCCTGGTCACTACAGTTAAATGGAATCCGACACCGGAGTCCCTAGTCACTACAGTTAAATGGAATCCGACACCGGAGTCCCTAGTCACTACAGTTAAATGGAATCTGACACCGGAGTCCCTAGTCACTACAGATAAATGGAATCTGACACCGGAGTCCCTAGTCACTACAGTTAAATGGAATCCGACACCGGACTCCCTAGTCACTACAGTTAAATGTGATCTATTATATTGACGAGTCAAGCGGCCCACTTTAACAGTGGAAATACATACAGGTGTATCATCAAAGATGGAAGGCAGGCGTGTAACGTGAGATAAGGTAGGACCCCTCTAGCCAATGAGGCGCCAGATACACGGCTCTTCCGCTCTGCTACTGATCAGAAACCCTCGTTGCCTTGCCGGGCTGAAGAGACTATTGTATACAATATACAGCCAACCTATGAGACCTAACTGGTAACAGTAGGATACAGGATCTGTGTCAGTGTGTGTGAGTCTTCCTCTGTCTCAACTACACCACTGTTGTCTGCTGCTCTCGGACCAGCACAACCAGAACTTTTAACAAATGCCTGGGTTCATTTCAGACATTTAGAGACGTCAGCACCAAGATGCCTTCTTTTGGTCTCTTAACTGTTTCAGCACCACCTTTCTGTTGTCGTGACACATGATTTCCTGTTCTGACAGAGAGCTGGT
Organism: Oncorhynchus kisutch; assembly: GCF_002021735.2. Taxonomy (NCBI): domain Eukaryota; kingdom Metazoa; phylum Chordata; class Actinopteri; order Salmoniformes; family Salmonidae; genus Oncorhynchus; species Oncorhynchus kisutch. Next base: position 400,051 of record NW_022265591.1, on the reverse strand, counting down.
CTCACTCTTTGATATGTGATCTCCTGTTCTGACGGAGAGCTGGTCTCACTCTTTGATATGTGATCTCCTGTTCTGACAGAGAGCTGGTCTCACTCTTTGATATGTGATCTCCTGTTCTGACGGAGAGCTGGTCTCACTCTTTGATATGTGATCTCCTGTTCTGACAGAGAGCTGGTCTCACTCTTTGATATGTGATCTCCTGTTCTGACAGAGAGCTGGTCTCACTCTTTGATATGTGATCTTCTGTCTCACTGATAAGTGACTGACAGAGTGACTGACAGAGAGTGGGTCTCACTGATAAGTGACTGACAGAGAGCGGGTCTCACTGATAAGTGACTGACAGAGAGGCTCTCACTGATAAGTGACTGACAGAGAGCGGGTCTCACTCTCTTTGATAATCTGCGTTTGACATTGAATGTGAATTTGCTCCACCTCAGCTCAGCCAATCATAAAACTGGCCTGACCCATCTGGTTAGAGGAGCGGACCATTGCTCACTGGTCAGCCAAATGCTCAGTATAAATTATGATGTCATAATTCCGAATTGCCAGACGGCCAATACGCCCACGCACTATAAGAACGTGTTTCCTGTTGTTAACGCGCTTATTTCTCTCCTTTATCTGTCCCCCTTCAGCGGCGCGTATCGTGCCAAGTTGGACGGAGGTGCGACGCACGGAGAGGCTGGAGGCAATAGGCAAGAGCCCCACGCGAGAACTCATCTGGTCGTGGGCGCAACAGAACAAAACTGTTGGGGACCTTGTGAAGGTGTTGGAGGATATGGGTCACTACAGAGCTCTACAGTTCTTTATTCCTCAAGGTAAGGCGACCTATTAATAGACCTTTACCACACTGCAGTTTGTGTCAGTTTCGTATAGTATTCCACACCTTACGACTTCCTGAACTGTAGCTTGTTTTTCACTGAAGCAAATACCCTTTGGTTTCACTTCTGTAATGTCATTGTTGCGTAAACTTCCTCTATTCGTGTGCAAGCACTCAACACTGTCAACACAACATTTAGCAATCTGTCAGACTGAACATTTTCAGTGTCCTGCTACACTAATGGTTGATAATGTAGGTCGATGTTATTAGTGGGCAATAAAACAGTGAAATGTTGTCCTTTCAGAAACACAGCATTCCTTCCCCAACAGTGGACCATCAAAGAGCAGCAGGGATAATCCCTCCCCTCCTCAGTTACCCGCGGTAGGCTACTAGTTATGTCCTGATGTATCTATTAATCAAACCCCTCCCCTCCTCAGTTACCCACGGTAGGCTACTAGTTATGTCCTGATGTATCTATTAATCAAACCCCTCCCCTCTTCATTTACCCGCGGTAGGCTACTAGTTATGTCATGATGTATCTATTAATCAAACCCCTCCCCTCCTCAGTTACCCACGGTAGGCTACTAGTTATGTCCTGATGTATCTATTAATCAAACCCCTCCCCTCCTCAGTTACCCACGGTAGGCTACTAGTTATGTCCTGATGTATCTATTAATCAAACCCCTCCCCTCCTCAGTTACCCACGGTAGGCTACTAGTTATGTCCTGATGTATCTATTAATCAAACCCCTCCCCTCCTCAGTTACCCACGGTAGGCTACTAGTTATGTCCTGATGTATCTATTAATCAAACCCCTCCCCTCCTCAGTTACCCACGGTAGGCTACTAGTTATGTCCTGATGTATCTATCACCCTGTAATAACTGTTGTCTACGTAGGCTAGTCCATGTGTCACCCTGTAATAACTGTTGTCTACGTAGGCTAGTCCATATGTCACCCTGTAATAACTGTTGTCTATGTAGGCTAGTCCATGTGTCACCCTGTAATAACTGTTGCCTATGTAGGCTAGTCCATGTGTCGCCCTGTAATTCATCCTTAGTTACACTGTACTAACTGTTGTCTATGTAGGCTAGTCCATGTGTCACCCTGTAATTCATCCTTAGTTACACTGTACTAACTGTTGTCTACCTAGGCTAGTCCATGTGTCACCCTGTAATTCATCCTTAGTTACACTGTACTAACTGTTGTCTACGTAGGCTAGTCCATGTGTCACCCTGTAATTCATCCTTAGTTACACTGTACTAACAGTTGTCTATGTAGGCTAGTCCATGTGTCACCCTGTAATTCATCCTTAGTTACACTGTACTAACAGTTGTCTATGTAGGCTAGTCCATGTGTCACCCTGTAATTCATCCTTAGTTACACTGTACTAACTGTTGTCTGTTGTATGTTCCGTGTTGTGTGTGTTTTTGTCACCACGTCCTGTTTTCTCAGCCACCCCCACCTGCCAGCGAGTCGACCCAACCTGGTTGGAACCAGTCTAATTATCATGTGTCAAGTGAAGGTACATAACTGAAAGGCTGCTGAGCCGACAATGTGAAAAAACTGCCCGTGTGCCCTTGAGCAAGGCACTTAACCCTATTTCGCCTTGTAAAACAATACATTAGACTGCACCTATCCGATGTATGTGACAATGTTAATATTCTTTTAATTTGACATTTTTCTGTCCACCTTTTAATATTCCTAATGAGATGAATACATTAGATTGCTGAGTCATTTCATTGTTTCAGTAGGAATTGTATTCATCGTGCTATGTTGGTACTACTATCACACGTTCTTATGTCAAAACATCACACCTCTGGTCCACAACAGACTGATGTGTTGAGATGGTCCCTAGTTACAACAGACTGATGTGTTGAGATGGTCCCTAGATACAACAGACTGATGTGTTGAGATGGTCCCTAGTTACAACAGATGGATGTGTTGAGATGGTCCCTAGTTACAACAGACGGATGTGTTGAGATGGTCCCTAGTTACAACAGACTGATGTGTTGAGATGGTCCCTAGTTACAACAGACGGATGTGTTGAGATGGTCCCTAGTTACAACAGACGGATGTGTTGAGATGGTCCCTAGTTACAACAGACTGATGTGTTGAGATGGTCCCTTGTCACAACAGACTGATGTGTTCAGATGGTCCCTAGTTACAACAGACTGATGTGTTGAGATGGTCCCTAGTTACAACAGACTGATGTGTTGAGATGGTCCCTTGTTACAACAGACTGATGTGTTCAGATGGTCCCTAGTTACAACAGACTGATGTGTTGAGATGATCCCTAGTTACAACAGACGGATGTGTTGAGATGGTCCCTAGTTACAACAGACGGATGTGTTGAGATGGTCCCTAGTTACAACAGACTGATGTGTTGAGATGGTCCCTAGTTACAACAGACTGATGTGTTCAGATGGTCCCTAGATACAACAGACGGATATGTTGAGATGGTCCCTAGTTACAACAGACTGATGTGTTGAGATGGTCCCTAGATACAACAGACGGATATGTTGAGATGGTCCCTAGTTACAACAGACTGATGTGTTGAGATGGTCCCTAGATACAACAGACTGATGTGTTCAGATGGTCCCTAGTTACAACAGACTGATGTGTTGAGATGGTCCCTAGATACAACAGACTGATGTGTTCAGATGGTCCCTAGTTACAACAGACTGATGTGTTGAGATGGTCCCTAGTTACAACAGACTGATGTGTTGAGATGGTCCCTAGTTACAACAGACTGATGTGTTGAGATGGTCCCTAGATACAACAGACGGATGTGTTGAGATGGTCCCTAGTTACAACAGACGGATGTGTTGAGATGGTCCCTATTTACAACAGACTGATGTGTTGAGATGGTCCCTAGATACAACAGACTGATGTGTTGAGATGGTCCCTAGTTACAACAGACGGATGTGTTGAGATGGTCCCTAGTTACAACAGACTGATGTGTTGAGATGGTCCCTAGTTACAACAGACTGATGTGTTGAGATGGTCCCTAGTTACAACAGACTGATGTGTTGAGATGGTCCCTAGATACAACAGACGGATGTGTTGAGATGGTCCCTAGTTACAACAGACGGATGTGTTGAGATGGTCCCTAGTTACAACAGACTGATGTGTTGAGATGGTCCCTAGTTACAACAGACTGATGTGTTGAGATGGTCCCTAGATACAACAGACGGATGTGTTGAGATGGTCCCTAGTTACAACAGACGGATGTGTTGAGATGGTCCCTAGTTACAACAGACGGATGTGTTGAGATGGTCCCTAGTTACAACAGACTGATGTGTTGAGATGGTCCCTAGATACAACAGACTGATGTGTTGAGATGGTCCCTAGTTACAACAGACTGATGTGTTGAGATGGTCCCTAGTTACAACAGACTGATGTGTTGAGATGGTCCCTAGTTACAACAGACTGATGTGTTGAGATGGTCCCTAGATACAACAGACGGATGTGTTGAGATGGTCCCTAGTTACAACAGACTGATGTGTTGAGATGGTCCCTAGTTACAACAGACTGATGTGTTGAGATGGTCCCTAGATACAACAGACTGATGTGTTGAGATGGTCCCTAGTTACAACAGATGGATGTGTTCAGATGGTCCCTAGTTACAACAGACTGATGTGTTGAGATGGTCCCTAGATACAACAGACTGATGTGTTGAGATGGTCCCTAGATACAACAGACGGATGTGTTGAGATGGTCCCTAGTTACAACAGACGGATGTGTTGAGATGGTCCCTAGTTACAACAGACTGATGTGTTGAGATGGTCCCTAGTTACAACAAACTGATGTGTTGAGATGGTCCCTAGATACAACAGACGGATGTGTTGAGATGGTCCCTAGTTACAACAGACGGATGTGTTGAGATGGTCCCTAGTTACAACAGACGGATGTGTTGAGATGGTCCCTAGTTACAACAGACTGATGTGTTGAGATGGTCCCTAGTTACAACAGACTGATGTGTTGAGATGGTCCCTAGATACAACAGACGGATGTGTTGAGATGGTCCCTAGTTACAACAGACGGATGTGTTGAGATGGTCCCTAGTTACAACAGACTGATGTGTTGAGATGGTCCCTAGATACAACAGACTGATGTGTTGAGATGGTCCCTAGTTACAACAGACTGATGTGTTGAGATGGTCCCTAGTTACAACAGACTGATGTGTTGAGATGGTCCCTAGTTACAACAGACTGATGTGTTGAGATGGTCCCTAGATACAACAGACGGATGTGTTGAGATGGTCCCTAGTTACAACAGACTGATGTGTTGAGATGGTCCCTAGTTACAACAGACTGATGTGTTGAGATGGTCCCTAGATACAACAGACTGATGTGTTGAGATGGTCCCTAGTTACAACAGACGGATGTGTTGAGATGGTCCCTAGTTACAACAGACTGATGTGTTGAGATGGTCCCTAGTTACAACAGACTGATGTGTTGAGATGGTCCCTTGTTACAACAGACTGATGTGTTCAGATGGTCCCTAGTTACAACAGACTGATGTGTTGAGATGGTCCCTAGTTACAACAGACTGATGTGTTGAGATGGTCCCTAGATACAACAGACGGATGTGTTGAGATGGTCCCTAGTTACAACAGACGGATGTGTTGAGATGGTCCCTAGTTACAACAGACTGATGTGTTGAGATGGTCCCTAGTTACAACAGACTGATGTGTTGAGATGGTCCCTAGATACAACAGACGGATGTGTTGAGATGGTCCCTAGTTACAACAGATGGATGTGTTGAGATGGTCCCTAGTTACAACAGACGGATGTGTTGAGATGGTCCCTAGTTACAACAGACTGATGTGTTGAGATGGTCCCTAGATACAACAGACTGATGTGTTGAGATGGTCCCTAGTTACAACAGACTGATGTGTTGAGATGGTCCCTAGATACAACAGACTGATGTGTTGAGATGGTCCCTAGTTACAACAGACGGATGTGTTGAGATGGTCCCTAGTTACAACAGACGGATGTGTTGAGATGGTCCCTAGTTACAACAGACGGATGTGTTGAGATGGTCCCTAGTTACAACAGACTGATGTGTTGAGATGGTCCCTAGATACAACAGACTGATGTGTTGAGATGGTCCCTAGTTACAACAGACGGATGTGTTGAGATGGTCCCTAGTTACAACAGACTGATGTGTTGAGATGGTCCCTAGTTACAACAGACGGATGTGTTGAGATGGTCCCTTGTTACAACAGACTGATGTGTTCAGATGGTCCCTAGTTACAACAGACTGATGTGTTGAGATGGTCCCTTGTTACAACAGACTGATGTGTTCAGATGGTCCCTAGTTACAACAGACTGATGTGTTGAGATGGTCCCTAGTTACAACAGACTGATGTGTTCAGATGGTCCCTAGTTACAACAGACTGATGTGTTGAGATGGTCCCTAGTTACAACAGACTGATGTGTTCAGATGGTCCCTAGTTACAACAGACTGATGTGTTGAGATGGTCCCTAGATACAACAGACTGATGTGTTGAGATGGTCCCTAGATACAACAGACTGATGTGTTGAGATGGTCCCTAGATACAACAGACTGATGTGTTGAGATGGTCCCTAGATACAACAGACTGATGTGTTCAGATGGTCCCTAGTTACAACAGACCCATAAATAATATTGAGGGCATTATGTCAAACATCCTATGAGAGTAAGCTTCTGAGAGGTATCCAATTCCCTATTTCACTTCTCTTTCTATTTTGTGGTTTCATTGACGACCGGTTTCATAGCGTGCAACCCAAATGGGCACCCTATATTCCCTAACTAGTGGCCATGGGTCAAAAGTAGTCCACTACGTAGGGAATATGGTGCTGTTTGGGACGTAGCCATACGACTCATTGTGTGTAAAAGTACTAGTGAGAATGCTGAGGTTTTTCCTCGTTACTCTGCGTATGTTCTAAGTGTTCTCACCTTGTAGAAACCACAGGCATAGTGTTTTCACTCTGTTGCAAGGTAGAAACCACAGGCGTAGTGTTTTCACTCTGTTGCTCAGTAGAAACCACAGGCGTAGTGTTTTCACTCTGTTGCTAGGTAGAAACCACAGGCTTAGTGTTTTCACTCTGTTGCTAGGTAGAAACCACAGGCTTAGTGTTTTCACTCTGTTGCTAGGTAGAAACCACAGGCTTAGTGTTTTCACTCTGTTGCTAGGTAGAAACCACAGGCTTAGTGTTTTCACTCTGTTGCTAGGTAGAAACCACAGGCTTAGTGTTTTCACTCTGTTGCTAGGTAGAAACCACAGGCTTAAGTGTTTTCACTCTGTTGCTAGGTAGAAACCACAGGCTTAAGTGTTTTCACTCTGTTGCTAGGTAGAAACCACAGGCTTAAGTGTTTTCACTCTGTTGCTAGGTAGAAACCACAGGCTTGTGATCACCTACTCAGACGTCATAGAGGGAACTAGACATTTTCACCAGGACATGAAGATCTCTGAGGGCAGCTTCTCTGCTGTCTACAGAGCGGTAAAGGGAAATGAAACCTTCGCTGTCAAGCTCTTCAAGCAGGTATTGATGACACTCCTACTCCACACAGTGCTCCATTTATAAAAGTCATCTTTTCCAAAATGACCCTGGCTTGATGGAGATGAAATATAATACAGGTCATTATTCAACTAGAGAGACATTTATTTGGTCATGTGCTTCAAAAGGACTGGGGACATACGCAACACAGTTCAAGTGTTTGTTGGTCTTCTTCGTTGGTCTGTATAGGTGCAGAAAGCCTCATGGAGGAAGTTGTGGGATCTATTCAGGAGAGAGATGGAAGTTCATCATCTGTATGTCTACCTACTCCATTAATCCTCCATTTTAGATGGTTTCTGTATGTCTACCTACTCCATTAATCCTCCATTTTAGATGGTTTCTGTATGTCTACCTACTCCATTGATCCTCCATTTTAGATGGTTTCTGTATGTCTACCTACTCCATTAATCCTCCATTTTAGATGGTTTCTGTATGTCTACCTACTCCAGTAATCCTCCATTTTAGATGGTTTCTGTATGTCTACCTACTCCATTGATCCTCCATTTTAGATGGTTTCTGTATGTCTACCTACTCCATTAATCCTCCATTTTAGATGGTTTCTGTATGTCTACCTACTCCAGTAATCCTCCATTTTAGATGGTTTCTGTATGTCTACCTACTCCATTGATCCTCCATTTTAGATGGTTTCTGTATGTCTACCTACTCCATTAATCCTCCATTTTAGATGGTTTCTGTATGTCTACCTACTCCAGTAATCCTCCATTTTAGATGGTTTCTGTATGTCTACCTACTCCATTGATCCTCCATTTTAGATGGTTTCTGTATGTCTACCTACTCCATTAATCCTCCATTTTAGATGGTTTCTGTATGTCTACCTACTCCATTAATCCTCCATTTTAGATGGTTTCTGTATGTCTACCTACTCCATTAATCCTCCATTTTAGATGGTTTCTGTATGTCTACCTACTCCAGTAATCCTCCATTTTAGATGGTTTCTGTATGTCTACCTACTCCATTGATCCTCCATTTGAGATGGTTTCTGTATGTCTACCTACTCCAGTAATCCTCCATTTGAGATGGTTTCTGTATGTCTACCTACTCCAGTAATCCTCCATTTGAGATGGTTTCTGTATGTCTACCTACTCCATTGATCCTCCATTTTAGATGGTTTCTGTATGTCTACCTACTCCATTGATCCTCCATTTTAGATGGTTTCTGTATGTCTACCTACTCCATTAATCCTCCATTTTAGATGGTTTCTGTGTAAATATTTACCTCTGAAATCCATTATGACATCAATAGTCTTCCATGCACACATCTTCTCCTAATTGTAAAAAATAAAATCTGTTGTCAATGACTTACCTGGTTAAATAAAGGTAAATATCTGCCTGTTACTAATCATCAAATCTGCCTGTTTATCTTTCAGCTACCAGCATCCTAACATCTTAGAGCTGTTGGGTTGTTACTCTGATGGGGATCGTTACTGGCTGGTATACCCTTACCTTCCCAATGGATCTCTGTTCCACAGACTGCATGACCAGGTGAGATATTCTATTCTATATCCCTTACCTTCCCAACACTGTTCCACAGACTGCATGACCAGGTGAGATATTCTATTCTATATCCCTTACCTTCCCAACACTGTTCCACAGACTGCATGACCAGGTGAGATCTACCTCTTCAGTTCAGACACCGCTATGCACAAGCTCACACATTTTCTTCAGAAAATATACCTATTCTAGTTGTATTACCTATTCTAGTTGTGTTACCTATTCTAGTTGTATTACCTATTCTAGTTGTATTACCTATTCTAGTTGTATTACCTATTCTAGTTGTATTACCTATTCTAGTTGTAGGTTGTGTTACCTATTCTAGTTGTATTACCTATTCTAGTTGTATTACCTATTCTAGTTGTAGGTTGTGTTACCTATTCTAGTTGTGTTACCTATTCTAGTTGTAGGTTGTATTACCTATTCTAGTTGTAGGTTGTGTTACCTTTTCTAGTTGTAGGTTGTATTACCTATTCTAGTTGTGTTACCTATTCTAGTTGTAGGTTGTATTACCTATTCTAGTTGTAGGTTGTGTTACCTATTCTAGTTGTAGGTTGTGTTACCTATTCTAGTTGTAGGTTGTATTACCTATTCTAGTTGTAGGTTGTGTTACCTATTGTAGTTGTAGGTTGTATTACCTATTCTAGTTGTAGGTTGTGTTACCTATTCTAGTTGTAGGTTGTGTTACCTATTCTAGTTGTAGGTTGTATTACCTATTCTAGTTGTAGGTTGTATTACCTATTCTAGTTGTAGGTTGTATTACCTATTCTAGTTGTAGGTTGTATTACCTATTCTAGTTGTAGGTTGTATTACCTATTCTAGTTGTATTACCTATTCTAGTTGTAGGTTGTGTTACCTAGTCTAGTTGTAGGTTGTGTTACCTATTCTAGTTGTGTTACCTATTCTAGTTGTAGGTTGTATTACCTATTCTAGTTGTAGGTTGTATTACCTATTCTAGTTGTAGGTTGTGTTACCTATTCTAGTTGTATTACCTATTCTAGTTGTAGGTTGTGTTACCTATTCTAGTTGTAGGTTGTGTTACCTATTCTAGTTGTAGGTTGTATTACCTATTCTTGTTGTGTTACCTATTCTAGTTTTAGGTTGTATTACCTATTCTAGTTGTAGGTTGTGTTACCTATTCTAGTTGTAGGTTGTGTTACCTATTCTAGTTGTAGGTTGTATTACCTATTCTAGTTGTGTTACCTATTCTAGTTGTAGGTTGTATTACCTATTCTAGTTGTAGGTTGTATTACCTATTCTAGTTGTAGGTTGTGTTACCTATTCTAGTTGTGTTACCTATTCTAGTTGTAGGTTGTATTACCTATTCTAGTTGTAGGTTGTGTTACCTATTCTAGTTGTATTATCTATTCTAGTTGTAGGTTGTGTTACCTATTCTAGTTGTAGGTTGTGTTACCTATTCTAGTTGTAGGTTGTGTTACCTATTCTAGTTGTAGGTTGTATTACCTATTCTAGTTGTGTTACCTATTCTAGTTGTGTTACCTATTCTAGTTGTATTACCTATTCTAGTTGTAGGTTGTGTTATCTATTCTAGTTGTGTTACCTATTCTAGTTGTATTACCTATTCTAGTTGTAGGTTGTGTTACCTATTCTAGTTGTAGGTTGTATTACCTATTCTAGTTGTAGGTTGTGTTACCTATTCTAGTTGTATTACCTATTCTAGTTGTAGGTTGTGTTACCTATTCTAGTTGTAGGTTGTATTACCTATTCTAGTTGTGTTACCTATTCTAGTTGTAGGTTGTGTTACCTATTCTAGTTGTATTACCTATTCTAGTTGTATTACCTATTCTAGTTGTAGGTTGTGTTACCTATTCTAGTTGTGTTACCTATTCTAGTTGTAGGTTGTGTTACCTATTCTAGTTGTAGGTTGTATTACCTATTCTAGTTGTGTTACCTATTCTAGTTGTAGGTTGTGTTACCTATTCTAGTTGTATTACCTATTCTAGTTGTAGGTTGTATTACCTATTCTAGTTGTAGGTTGTGTTACCTATTCTAGTTGTAGGTTGTGTTACCTATTCTAGTTGTAGGTTGTATTACCTATTCTAGTTGTATTATCTATTCTAGTTGTAGGTTGTGTTACCTATTCTAGTTGTAGGTTGTGTTACCTATTCTAGTTGTAGGTTGTATTACCTATTCTAGTTGTAGGTTGTGTTACCTATTCTAGTTGTAGGTTGTGTTACCTATTCTAGTTGTAGGTTGTGTTACCTATTCTAGTTGTAGGTTGTGTTACCTATTCTAGTTGTAGGTTGTGTTACCTATTCTAGTTGTAGGTTGTGTTACCTATTCTAGTTGTAGGTTGTGTTACCTATTCTAGTTGTAGGTTGTGTTACCTATTCTAGTTGTAGGTTGTGTTACCTATTCTAGTTGTATTACCTATTCTAGTTGTAGGTTGTGTTACCTATTCTAGTTGTAGGTTGTGTTACCTATTCTACTTGTATGTTGTGATACTGTAAAGGCAAATTTCCGTCCTCCGATGGACAATAAGCTTCCATTTAATTCTACTAAACTACTATTCTATTCTATTCCAATGCCGAACATATCAGCGTATCTGTCTCTGTGGTGGACAGACTGTATGGTAGTAGGTGTATTGGTGTTTAAATGGTAACATGTTTCCCTTCCTGCATCTCTCTGTAGAACGTAGTGCCTCCTCTCTCATGGCAGGAGCGTCTGGACATCATCAAGGGGACGGCTAAGGCTGTACATCACCTACACATGGCTCAGCCCTGCACTGTGGTCTGTGGGAACATCACAAGGTACTGGCTCAAACCTCTAGTCTATAACATCACAAGGTACCGGCTCAAACCACTAGTCAATAACATCACAAGGTACCGGCTCAAACCACTAGTCAATAACATCACAAGGTACCGGCTCAAACCACTAGTCAATAACATCACAAGGTACCGGCTCAAACCTCTAGTCTATAACATCACAAGGTACAAGCTCAAACCTCTAGTCTAGTCACTCACCTCACCCCCTTTCACCCCCTAGCCTAGTGGTTAGTGGCAGGAAAGCCTAGTGGTTAGTGCATTGGACTAGTAACCGGAAGGTTGCAAGATCAAATCCCCGAGCTGACAAGGTACAAATCTGTCGTTCTGCCCCTGAACAAGGCAGTTAACCCACTATTCCTAGGCCGTCATTGAAAATAAGAATTTGTTCGTAACTGACTCCCTGTCACACCTGAGTTCCAAAGCGTATTCTCTCTGTGTAGTTCTAAAGAACCCTGTCACACCTGAGTTCCAAAGCGTATTCTCTCTGTGTAGTTCTAAAGAACCCTGTCACACCTGAGTTCCAAAGCGTATTCTCTCTGTGTAGTTCTAAAGAACCCTGTCACACCTGAGTTCCAAAGCGTATTCTCTCTGTGTAGTTCTAACATCCTGCTGGACGAGCGGCTGCACCCCAAGCTGTCTGATTTTGGGACGGCCCGTCTCAGACCCCACTCCGTCAGTCAGAGCTGCACCGTTACCTTGGATACGACCTTCGGAACCCTGGGCTACCTGCCGGAGGAATACATACGAGACGGAAAGCTGTCCGTCAGTCTGGACGTGTTCAGCTTGGGAGTGGTGAGTTAGGGAGCGCGTGACAAAAACAATCCTCTTTCAACAGACGTGTTCAGCTTGGGAGTGGTGAGTTAGGGAGCGCGTGACAAAAACAATCCTCTTTCAACAGACGTGGTCTTTTGTCAGCTACTTGCGACTAATACTAGATAAACTGATCTGAATGCCAGAACATAGCTGTTTGTGAATTGCTTGGATGTCTATGACCAGAACCTGTTAATAAGAAGCTATTTGTTCTTTAGGTTATAATGGAAATGATAACGGGACGGAAAGCTAGAGAGGAGACTCCTAAACACACCCTGCTGGTAAGACTAGAATTGCACATTGTATTGAAATGCTTGCTAAACACATGAAATCATGTTGTATTGCTGGATACATGCGCTCTGGTTCATCCTCCCTCCCTCCCGTCCAGAGAAACGTCCTACGTGGAGAGTTGGAGGACACTGGCAGTGTAGACTCCTGTCTTCAGTATCTGGACCCGAGAGCTGGTCTTTGTCCCCACTCTATGTCCTTTACCTTGTTGCGTCTAGCCCTGGACTGCACCTCTACACGACCACGCAACAGACCCACCATGGAGAATGTGAGTCGACTCAATACAATTCAATGCAATCCAGTTCAATTTACTTCATTTCAATTCAATTCTACTTTACTGAGTTGGGTAAATGTGAGAATAGGGACATGAACCTGACTTTTAGAGTCAAGGTTCAGTCCCTGCATGGGAGACCAGATGCTGCTGGAAGTGGTGTTGGAGGGCCAGTAGGAGGCACTCTTTCCTCTGGTCTAAAAATAAATATCCCAATGCCCCAGGGTGGTGGTTGGGGACACTGCCCTGTGTAGAGTGCTGTCTTTCGGATGGGACGTTAAACAGGTGTCTGAGGTCATTAAAGATCCCATGGCACTTATCGTAAGAGTAGGGTGTTAACCCCGGTGTCCTGGCTAAATTCCCAATCTGGCCTTCATACCATCACGGTCACCTAATCATCCCCAGCTAACAATTGGCTCTTTCCTCCCCCCTCCTCTCCCCTGTAACTATTCCCCAGGTTTGTTGCTGTACATGAGAATGTGTTCTCAGTCAACCTACCTGGTAAAATAAATTAATATGCAATTACCAAATTATTATGCAACAAAATGCAAATACAAGGTAATTACAGTTGTTTTACTGCGGCACAAGAACAGTTTAATGTTAAACGTTACTGAGAATGCTAACAGTAACAAAATATGGCTATTAAGTGTCGAAAACAAAGGAAATATCCCAAAACTGCCTTCTCGAATCAACCACAGCCAAGTTCGGTGGGAAAGTCATGTTCGTTTATATTCTGAGTAAAGTATCCCTTTGAAGATGGTGTAGTGTGTGTTTCAAACAAGAACACTTCCGAAATGTAGTCACTTCCTGAGATCTGTATTCAAATAGTTATTTTAAAGTAGTCATTTTTTGAGGATTCGTTTTCAAGTAGTTGTAGTCACCTCCAAAGTAACTCTTTGTTTCCCTGAAAGCATCATTAGAACTAGAGTTCTCTTAGGTCTGGACTGAATACTGTAGCTAGGTGAATACCGTAGCTAGGTGAATACTGTAGCTAGGTGAATACTGTAGCTAGGTGAACACTGTAGCTAGGTGAATACTGTAGCTAGGTGAATACCGTAGCTATGTGAATACTGTAGCTAGGTGAATACTGTAGCTAGGGGAATACTGTAGCTAGGTGAATACCGTAGCTAGGTGAATACTGTAGCTAGGTGAATACCGTAGCTAGGTGAATACTGTAGCTAGGTGAATACTGTAGCTAGGTGAACACTGTAGCTAGGTGAATACCGTAGCTAGGTGAATACCGTAGCTAGGTGAATACTGTAGCTAGGTGAATACTGTAGCTAGGTGAACACTGTAGCTAGGTGAATACCGTAGCTAGGTGAATACCGTAGCTAGGTGAATACTGTAGCTAGGTGAATACTGTAGCTAGGGGAATACTGTAGCTAGGTGAATACTGTAGCTAGGTGAATACCGTAGCTAGGTGAATACTGTAGCTAGGTGAATACCGTAGCTAGGTGAATACCGTAGCTAGGTGAATACTGTAGCTAGGTGAATACTGTAGCTAGGTGAATACTGTAGCTAGGTGAATACTGTAGCTAGGTGAGGGGCTGACTAGACAAATGAGAACTGAAGTCATTTACAGCCTCTCGACATCTGTGGACTTAGTAAATATTGACTTTATGAGTCATACTCGATTACTGCTTTTATTTACAGGCAAATCATTGATAGCACATTGTCTTTTACAGTAATGAAATGGGTGATCTCCCCCAACCTACCTGTTCCAGGTGTTACAGGTATTGAGCCAGCTGCTTCCCCTGCCGTGCCCACCTGAAGACCAGCCCCACACGCTGACCGACGAGGCCCCAGCTCCCCCTGCCTCTCCTGCCCAGACGGGACAGGGCCCCAGCTCCAACCCCAGCCCCAGTGTGCCTGTGGAGGATGATGAGCTGCACAGTTACCCCGTTGAGAACCCACAGCCAGCTCCAGCTCAGGGAGGGCCCTGTGAGTGTAGCCAGTCAGAGGTCACTTATCTGGGCAGTGGGGAGCGGAGCAGCCACCTGTCACAGGAGGGGGCTGGGGAAAGAGCAGGGCTAGGGGCTGATGAGGCTGACCAGAGCCTACAGACCAATGGAGAGCCAGTGGATCTTTACGGTAGCTGGCCAGTCCAATGTAGCTGTTCAGCTGAGGTGAATGGACTGGGCTGTGAGGACTGTAGAGCCAATGGGTTTACTCCCTGCCCCTCAGACCTCCCTCAAGGCAAGTATTATGTTTGGGACCAGGAGTTATACCTCACCACCTTACCTAACCAGGTTTAAGCCCAAGGCCCTACCTATAGACTATAACTACCTATAGACTATAAATCCCTATAGACTGTAACTACCTATAGACTATAACTACCTATAGACTATAAATCCCTATAGACTGTAACTACCTATAGACTATAACTACCTATAGACTAACTACCTATAGACTGTAACTACCTATAGACTGTAACTACCTATAGACTAACTACCTATAGACTATAAATCCCTATAGACTGTAACTACCTATAGACTGTAACTCCCTATAGACTGTAACTACCTATAGACTAACTACCTATAGACTGTAACTACCTATAGACTAACTACCTATAGACTAACTACCTATAGATATAACTACCTATAGACTGTAACTACCTATAGACTATAACTACCTATAGACTGTAACTATCTATAGACTAACTACCTATAGACTAACTACCTATAGACTGTAACTACCTATAGACTGTAACTACCTCTAGACTAACTACCTCTAGACTGTAACTACCTCTAGACTAACTACCTATAGACTAACTACCTATAGACTAACTACCTATAGACTATAACTACTTATAGACTAACTACCTATAGACTGTAACTACCTATAGACTAACTACCTATAGACCATAACTACTTATAGACTGTAACTACCTATAGACTAACTACCTATAGACTAACTACCTATAGACTATAACTACTTATAGACTAACTCCCTATAGACTGTAACTACCTATAGACTATAACTCCCTATAGACTGTAACTACCTATAGACTAACTCCCTATAGACTGTAACTACCTATAGACTATAACTCCCTATAGACTGTAACTACCTATAGACTATAACTCCCTATAGACTGTAACTACCTATAGACTAACTCCCTATAGACTGTAACTACCTATAGACTATAACTCCCTATAGACTGTAACTACCTATAGACTAACTCCCTATAGACTGTAACTACCTATAGACTAACTCCCTATAGACTGTAACTACCTATAGACTATAAATCCCTATAGACTGTAACTACCTATAGACTAACTACCTATAGACTAACTACCTATAGACTATAACTACTTATAGACTAACTCCCTATAGACTGTAACTACCTATAGACTATAACTCCCTATAGACTGTAACTACCTATAGACTAACTCCCTATAGACTGTAACTACCTATAGACTATAACTCCCTATAGACTGTAACTACCTATAGACTAACTCCCTATAGACTGTAACTACCTATAGACTAACTCCCTATAGACTGTAACTACCTATAGACTAACTACCTATAGACTAACTACCTATAGACTGTAACTCCCTATAGACTAACTCCCTATAGACTGTAACTACCTATAGACTAACTCCCTATAGACTAACTACCTATAGACTAACTCCCTATAGACTAACTCCCTATAGACTGTAACTACCTATAGACTAACTCCCTATAGACTAACTCCCTATAGACTAACTCCCTATAGACTAACTCCCTATAGACTAACTCCCTATAGACTAACTCCCTATAGACTAACTACCTATAGACTAACTCCCTATAGACTAACTCCCTATAGACTGTAACTACCTATAGACTAACTCCCTATAGACTAACTACCTATAGACTAACTCCCTATAGACTAACTCCCTATAGACTAACTCCCTATAGACTAACTCCCTATAGACTAACTCCCTATAGACTAACTCCCTATAGACTATAACTCCCTATAGACTAACTCCCTATAGACTAACTCCCTATAGACTAACTCCCTATAGACTAACTCCCTATAGACTAACTCCCTATAGACTGTAACTACCTATAGACTAACTACCTATAGACTGTAACTACCTATAGACTATAACTCCCTATAGACTAACTCCCTATAGACTAACTCCCTATAGACTAACTCCCTATAGACTATAACTCCCTATAGACTGTAACTACCTATAGACTAACTCCCTATAGACTGTAACTACCTATAGACTATAACTCCCTATAGACTATAACTCCCTATAGACTAACTCCCTATAGACTAACTCCCTATAGACTATAACTCCCTATAGACTAACTCCCTATAGACTAACTACCCATAGACTGTAACTCCCTATAGACTAACTCCCTATAGACTAACTCCCTATAGACTATAACTCCCTATAGACTAACTCCCTATAGACTAACTCCCTATAGACTGTAACTCCCTATAGACTAACTCCCTATAGACTAACTCCCTATAGACTGTAACTCCCTATAGACTAACTCCCTATAGACTAACTCCCTATAGACTGTAACTACCTATAGACTAACTCCCTATAGACTGTAACTACCTATAGACTGTAACTCCCTATAGACTAACTCCCTATAGACTAACTCCCTATAGACTGTAACTCCCTATAGACTAACTACCTATAGACTAACTCCCTATAGACTGTAACTCCCTATAGACTAACTCCCTATAGACTAACTCCCTATAGACTAACTCCCTATAGACTAACTCCCTATAGACTAACTCCCTATAGACTAACTCCCTATAGACTGTAACTCCCTATAGACTAACTACCTATAGACTAACTCCCTATAGACTAACTCCCTATAGACTAACTTCCTATAGACTAACTCCCTATAGACTAACTCCCTATAGACTAACTCCCTATAGACTAACTCCCTATAGACTAACTCCCTATAGACTAACTCCCTATAGACTAACTACCTATAGACTAACTCCCTATAGACTAACTCCCTATAGACTGTAACTCCCTATAGACTAACTACCTATAGACTAACTCCCTATAGACTGTAACTCCCTATAGACTAACTCCCTATAGACTAACTCCCTATAGACTAACTCCCTATAGACTAACTCCCTATAGACTGTAACTACCTATAGACTAACTCCCTATAGACTAACTCCCTATAGACTGTAACTACCTATAGACTAACTCCCTATAGACTAACTCCCTATAGACTAACTCCCTATAGACTAACTACCTATAGACTGTAACTCCCTATAGACTAACTCCCTATAGACTAACTCCCTATAGACTAACTCCCTATAGACTAACTCCCTATAGACTAACTCCCTATAGACTAACTCCCTATAGACTGTAACTCCCTATAGACTAACTACCTATAGACTAACTCCCTATAGACTAACTCCCTATAGACTAACTCCCTATAGACTAACTCCCTATAGACTAACTCCCTATAGACTAACTCCCTATAGACTAACTCCCTATAGACTAACTACCTATAGACTAACTCCCTATAGACTAACTCCCTATAGACTGTAACTCCCTATAGACTAACTACCTATAGACTAACTCCCTATAGACTGTAACTCCCTATAGACTAACTCCCTATAGACTAACTCCCTATAGACTAACTCCCTATAGACTGTAACTCCCTATAGACTAACTCCCTATAGACTAACTCCCTATAGACTATAACTCCCTATAGACTAACTCCCTATAGACTAACTCCCTATAGACTAACTCCCTATAGACTAACTCCCTATAGACTAACTCCCTATAGACTAACTCCCTATAGACTAAGGATCAAGGATCAAGGAAAAACACTGTTTTACTGTTTTAGCTGTATACAAATCAAGATTTCAGAGATCATTTCTTCTTTACACAGCAGCCAATGTTGAGTCAGAGTCACATACTGGTTTATTTCAAATTGTTCTGTCTATGTTTCAGGTGACCTCAGCTTCTCTTCCCTCAGTATAGTGGACAACCCTGCCAAGCAGAGAATGATGAATAAGATTGATCTGTACAACAGAGGCCTCCTCAGAACAGAGGAACTCCTCTCTGTCTCCATGACCACCCAGGAGTGACAAAGCTACAGAGGAACTCCTCTCTGTCTCCATGACCACCCAGGAGTGACAAAGCTACAGAGGAACTCCTCTCTGTCTCCATGACCACCCAGGAGTGACAAAGCTACAGAGGAACAACTCTCTGTCTCCATGACCACCCAGGAGTGACAAAGCTACAGAGGAACAACTCTCTGTCTCCATGACCACCCAGGACTGACAAAGCTACAGAGGAACAACTCTCTGTCTCCATGACCACCCAGGACTGACAAAGCTACAGAGGAACAACTCTCTGTCTCCATGACCACCCAGGACTGACAAAGCTACAGAGGAACAACTCTCTGTCTCCATGACCACCCAGGACTGACAAAGCTACAGAGGAACAACTCTCTGTCTCCATGACCACCCAGGAGTGACAAAGCTACAGAGGAACAACTCTCTGTCTCCATGACCACCCAGGACTGACAAAGCTACAGAGGAACAACTCTCTGTCTCCATGACCACCCAGGAGTGACAAAGCTACAGAGGAACAACTCTCTGTCTCCATGACCACCCAGGACTGACAAAGCTACAGAGGAACAACTCTCTGTCTCCATGACCACCCATGAGTGACAAAGCTGATCTAGGATCTGCTTGCCCTCCCCGAATCCTAATCTTAACCATTAGAGGTTAAAAACACAAAACAGACCCCAGACCAGCATCTAGGGCAACTTCACTACTCTAAATGACACATGCATACAGTACATAGCCTGCTGAGAGAGAGGGTTAACTTATCCATATATCTGACTTAGTCATTGCTGGGCCTGGTTAAATGACCTGGTCCTGGTTAAATTACCTGGCTCTGGTTAAATGATCTGGTCCTGGTTAAATGACCTGGTCCTGGTTAAATGACCTGGTCCTGGTTAAATGACCTGGTCCTGGTTAAATGACCTGGCCCTGGTTAAATGACCTGGTCCTGGTTAAATGACCTGGTCCTGGTTAAATTATCTGGCTTTGGTTAAATGACCTGGTCCTGGTTAAATGACCTGGTCCTGGTTAAATGACCTGGCTCTGGTTAAATGACCTGGTCCTGGTTAAATGACCTGGCCCTGGTTAAATGATCTGGCACTGGTTAAATGACCTGGCCCTGGTTAAATGACCTGGTCCTGGTTAAATGACCTGGCCCTGGTTAAATGACCTGGTCCTGGCTCTGGTTAAATAACCTGGCTCTGGTTAAATGACCTGGCCCTGGTTAAATGACCTGGTCCTGGCTCTGGTTAAATAACCTGGCTCTGGTTAAATGACCTGGCCCTGGTTAAATGATCTGGTCCTGGATAAATGACCTGGTCCTGGTTAAATGACCTGGCTCTGGTTAAATGACCTGGTCCTGGTTAAATGGCCTGGCTCTGGTTAAATAACCTGGCTCTGGTTAAATGACCTGGCCCTGGTTAAATGATCTGGTCCTGGTTAAATGACCTGGTCCTGGTTAAATGACCAGGCTCTGGTTAAATGATCTGGCCCTGGTTAAATGACCTGGCCCTGGCCACTCAGCCACAGGATACTGTAGATGGTTTCAAATCTCCCTTTCTCTAAATGACTGTATGGATCTGGGCTGGTTTCCCAAAAAGCATCGTAGCACTATGATCACCTTTCGTCCATTTAGTTTCAATGGAATTAAAGTCAGTGCTACGATGCTTTTAGGAAATCCAGCCCTGGTATGTGACGAGACGTGATGTTCATATGGTTCACATGTCCTTCGTTGTCAGTAAATTATGCTAAAAAATATATTCTTGTAGAAAGGTATTTATTATCTGCTGACAGATTCCATTTTATATTTCTTATTTATAAAATTAGGATATGATTTATACAGTAGTCTTTATAAAACATTTTATAAAGATCATTTAAAATGATGGGGCGGCAGCGTAACCTAGTGGTTAGAGCATTGGACTAGTAACCGGAAGGTTGCGAGTTCAAACCCCCGAGCTGACAAGGTACAAATCTGTCATTCTGCCCCTAAACAGGCAGTTAACCCACTGTTCCCAGGCCGTCATTGAAAATAAGAATGTGTTCTTAACTGACTTGCCTGGTTAAATAAAGGTAAAAAAAAAAAAATGGGTTCATGCAAAAATGTTAGCGTGTAGAAACAGTGGGAAACTAAACCAAAGCATGAAGTGCTGCCATACCTTGTCCATAGGCCGCTGACAGGGTAAGGAAACCAATGTGTCATTTTGTCATTTGGGTCAACTATCCCTTTACTTATGTTTTGTAAGATGACATTTTTTCATGCCTTTTATTAATTAATAAAATAAGATTGACAATGTGGGATGAATTCGTTTGAATTATTTGTAGGTAAACTATAGTCCGCTTTCACTATTCACAACTATAACGGCATTCATGATTTAAAATACGATGTTGTGGTATCTGGTAAGACTAATGATAACCAGATGAGACTCATCAAGCTGCACCTTTACACCCCCAGGCCGGTAGGTGGCGCTCACACGATAGTTTTTTTTAGGTTGCCTCGGAAAAAAAGCAAAAGCACTTCCGCTTTTCCACTTCCTTTTTTTATGTCAGCTGTCAAATTAAATTGACGCGCGAAATAAGCAAAACAAAACAGAAATGTCACAGTCGGGGTGTCCTGTTGGTGACAGAATCCTAGTAGGTTACATTTTACCCGAAAAGAAGGTTAAAAACTCCGAAAATGACGACTCTGATTGGGAAGATGATGATGATGAGGAGGAGGAAGAAGAAGCACAGCCGGAGTTTCTGGATATGAAAGAGATGGACAGCGTTAGTTCAGGAGGACATGTGTTTAATTCCTCCGTACCGGGCCGAAACGAAGGTGAGTGGTCGTTGACAGATCATCGTAGCTTTGATAAATGCACTTGTAGAAGTTAACCTAACTAGCTAATGGGGTTGTCACTTGCAAAAATAGGCATATTTATCTAGCAAGCAAGTTGCCAATCATTCGGTGTAAAGGGACTGCGACTGTCACTCTTGTCGGTCGAGATTTCTCCTACTGTAGAGAGAGGAGTCTACTGTAATTTATATAGTTTGTTCAATCTGGTTTATCTCTTGTTAGTGACACTAATACACCCACAGAAAGGTGGGTATAATTGGTGGGAAAGTTCCAACAGGAGGAATCTGTAACCAAAAACTTGGTAAAGTACAAGGTTGCCAACAAAACAACGTATACAAAGTTGTATAGCGGCAGAATAAGATACCGGGTAGAGAGGGTGGGCTATTTCATTACGTTTTTTCCACTCAGCATGTTTATTCCGTAAAAATGTCTGTCCTCTCTCTGGTAGCCTACGAACAAACATTAAGAATAAGCTACGTGGTGAGTTGATGCCTATTCGGCATTTAGTTAACTAGGTGAATTGATCATGCTACTTTTGTATGCGTTGTTTGTTGCCAACCTTGTACTTTACCAAGTTTTTGTTACAGATTCCTGTTGGAACGTTCCCACAAATTATACCCACCTCCCACAAAACACTATCATACAATCCACTACGATGAATGCATGCTGATGATCTAGCTAGCTAACGTTAGTCAGCTCAATAACTAACTTGTGTAATTGTTTCATTTTCTATCCCGTGTCTGTTCTAGTTGATTTCCTGGACAGCGTGTCCGGTAAGAGATGCAGAGTACTGGGCCGGTTCAGTCTGAAGGACCCGTGGTGGGAGGCTACCTGCACAGCCCGCGTAGCCAGGGGCAAGCTGGTGCTACGGGGCTACCCTGCCTACCGCCTTCGCTCAGACCTCCAGGGAGACCCGGAACACTCTGTCCTGTCTCTGTTCCTCACCGCCTGCGGCGTGGACTCACAGTTTGTCGTCCCCTTCTTTGCTTGGCTGCCGATGGGAAGGAAGGTGGAGTTTGCTAACTTGCAGGAAGTTCTGGCTGAGTTTGAGGAAGGAGAGCAGCACAGAGCTTTGGCACAGCAGATTAAAGCCTTGGTCTCTGTTTCAGGTAGGTGGATGTGGGGGAGAGATACATCTTGACCCTGATCTATAGTGTTTTGGTAATATGAAGTGCTGTGAGTAAAGACCATAGCTGTGTTTGAATACTCCCACCATACTATACCATTCTATACCATACTAACCATACCATTCTATACCATTCTATACCGTTCTATACCATACCATTCTATTCCATTCTGTACCATTCTATACCATACTAACCATACTATACCATACTAACCATACCATACTATACCATTCTATACCATACTAACATACCATTTTATACCATACCATATGGTAGTACTAACCATTCTATACCATACCATTCTATACCATTCTATACCATACCATACTATACCATACTATACTACACCACCATTCTATACCATTCTATACCATTCTATACCATTCTATACCATTCTATACCATACTATACCATACTATACCATTCTATACCATACCATTCTATACCATTCTATACCATACTAACCATACCATTCTATACCATTCTATACCATACTATACCATACTATACCATTCTATACCATACCATTCTATACCATACTAACCATACCATTCTATACCATACTATATGTGACACAAATTGGGTATGTAGTATGCTTATTAGTCATAGGGGTGCGATCGTAAATTCCCTCTGGCTATCTACTCCGATTTCAGAGCGCTCTCTGCTGAATTTACAAACGCTCAACACCCGTTGAATGTGTCGGTCAATATCTGCAAAAATTGTTGCCAGCAGCACAGTTAGTTACCAGCAGCACAGTTAGTTACCAGCAGCACAGTTAGTTACCAACGTTCAACACCCGTTGAATCTGACAACGCCCTGAATTTACAAATGCCCAGAGCGCACTCTGGCACTCCCAGATCGAAGTTACGAACACACCCGAAGTCTAGCTAGTAATTTGTTACGCTAACAAGCTAGCAATCGGTTGCATAGCAACAGCAACAGCTTCCGGTAGACGTGTGAAGCGCTGGGGCTCAACTGAAATTTTACCGTTGGTTTACAGTATACTAACAATCAGTATGTTAGTATGGGTATCTGGAACACAGCTCATACTGACATACAGTATGTTAGTATGGGTATCTGGAACACAGCTCATACTGACATACAGTATGTTAGTATGGGTATCTGGAACACAGCTCATACTGACATACAGTATGTTAGTATGGGTATCTGGAACACAGCTCATACTGACATACAGTATGTTAGTATGGGTATCTGGAACACAGCTCATACTGACATACAGTATGTTAGTATGGGTATCTGGAACACAGCTCATACTGACATACAGTATGTTAGTATGGGTATCTGGAACACAGCTCATACTGACATACAGTATGTTAGTATGGGTATCTGGAACACAGCTCATACTAACATACTGTATGTCAGTATGAGCTGTGTTCCAGACATACAGTATGTTAGTATGGGTATCTGGAGCACAGCTCATACTGACATACAGTATGTTAGTATGGGTATCTGGAACACAGCTCATGCTAACATACAGTATGGGTATCTGGAACACAGCTCATGTCATCGGTATGTCTGTCAGTTGCAGGGATGCGCGTGGCTGCTGCCTCTCTGTATCCCCATGTGATGAGATACCTGCCTACCCTACTGCCCGGGCGCTTCACAGAGCTCCTGAGTCGAGGAAAGAAAAGCCCAAAACATCCTGCGGCACAGGGTGCTACACAGATAGAGGGGGAAGAGGAGGATCTCAGCTTGCTGGCCAAAATAGAGGAGATGATCAAGACGGACGTCTGGAAGCTGGGCTTTAACTATGTAAGCATAACCTCCTGGCTGGTTGTGGACTGTGGTTGGAAGCTGGGCTTTAACTATGTAAGCATAACCTCCTGGCTGGTTGTGGACTGTGGCTGGAAGCTGGGCTTTAACTATGTAAGCGTAACCTCCTGGCTGGTTGTGGACTGTGGTTGGAAGCTGGGCTTTAACTATGTAAGCGTAACCTCCTGGCTGGTTGTGGACTGTGGTTGGAAGCTGGGCTTTAACTATGTAAGCGTAACCTCCTGGCTGGTTGTGGACTGTGGTTGGAAGCTGGGCTTTAACTATGTAAGCGTAACCTCCTGGCTGGTTGTGGACTGTGGTTGGAAGCTGGGCTTTAACTATGTAAGCGTAACCTCCTGGCTGGTTGTGGACTGTGGTTGGAAGCTGGGCTTTAACTATGTAAAGCGTAACCTCCTGGCTGGTTGTGGACTGTGGCTGGAAGCTGGGCTTTAACTATGTAAGCATAACCTCCTGGCTGGTTGTGGACTGTGGTTGGAAGCTGGGCTTTAACTATGTAAAGCGTAACCTCCTGGCTGGTTGTGGACTGTGGTTGGAAGCTGGGCTTTAACTATGTAAGCGTAACCTCCTGGCTGGTTGTGGACTGTGGTTGGAAGCTGGGCTTTAACTATGTAAAGCGTAACCTCCTGGCTGGTTGTGGACTGTGGCTGGAAGCTGGGCTTTAACTATGTAAGCGTAACCTCCTGGCTGGTTGTGGACTGTGGCTGGAAGCTGGGCTTTAACTATGTAAGCGTAACCTCCTGGCTGGTTGTGAACTGTGGCTGGAAGCTGGGCTTTAACTATGTAAAGCGTAACCTCCTGGCTGGTTGTGGACTGTGGTTGGTTAACATACTTTGTCAACAGTTTCTGTAGTCTGTGATTGGTCCAATCCAGCAGGAAGTATGACATCACATCCCTCCAATCTGCCATGAACGCTTTGACATAAACTACAATAAGAAAATAATTCATTATCTTCAGTAATCGCTTCTCCCTTTCCCTCTCTCCCCCTCCCTCTTTCTCTCCCTCCCTTTCTCTCCCCCTCCCTCTTTCTCTCCCCCTCCCTCTTTCTCTCCCTCCCTTTCTCTCCCCCTCCCTCTTTCTCTCCCTCCCTTTCTCTCCCCCTCCCTCTTTCTCTCCCTCTCTTTCTCTCCCTCCTTTCTCTCCCCCTCTCTCTTTCTCTCCCTCCCTTTCTCTCCCCCTCCCTCTTTCTCTCCCTCCCTTTCTCTCCCCCTCCCTCTTTCTCTCCCTCCCTTTCTCTCCCCCTCCCTCTTTCTCTCCCTCCCTTTCTCTCCCCCTCCCTCTTTCTCTCCCTCCCTTTCTCTCCCCCTCCCTCTTTCTCTCCCTCTCTTTCTCTCCCTCCCTTTCTCTCCCTCTCTTTCTCTCCCTCCCTTTCTCTCCCCCTCTCTCTTTCTCTCCCTCCCTTTCTCTCCCCCTCCCTCTTTCTCTCCCTCCCTTTCTCTCCCCCTCCCTCTTTCTCTCCCTCCCTTTCTCTCCCCCTCCCTCTTTCTCTCCCTCCCTTTCTCTCCCCCTCCCTCTTTCTCTCCCTCCCTTTCTCTCCCCCTCCCTCTTTCTCTCCCTCCCTTTCTCTCCCCCTCCCTCTTTCTCTCCCTCCCTTTCTCTCCCCCTCCCTCTTTCTCTCCCTCCCTTTCTCTCCCCCTCCCTCTTTCTCTCCCCTCCTCCCTCTCCCCTACTCCCCTCTCTCTCTAGGTTATGTACAAGGAGTTGAAGGTGGTCCATTGCGAGGCTCAGCTGAGATCTTTCCATGAGTGTAAACTCTTCCAAGAGATCCCTCTGAAGCAGTGTAACGCCCTGCGAGTCTACGACTCTCTGAAGAACCACTGCAACAGGACGGGCAGTACCTACATGGAGCTCCCCACCCTGTGTGACGAGGTCAGGAGAGGGTGTAGCTCCGTGGTGGAGGTGGAGGTACGAGGAACACAGAACAAATACGTCTGTCCACTTTGTTTTATGTATTGTCTGTAGGTTCGCTTGCTGAGGCAGCTCCATATATATTTTTTGAATTTCAAATGTAGTTAATTCGTTGGTTCTTTCATTCAGGTGTGGGACGCAGTCCACTTCCTCAAAGAGCTGGGTGTAGTGGTACGGGATCGCCAGAAGGTGGCGCTGCAGAACCTGCATTCTTATGAGACTGGGATAGCTGAGTGCCTACGCTGTCTGGTGCAGGAAGAGCCCTGGGTTATACCTCTGGATGTCATAGAGGTGCTGACTGCTTCAGCTCTGCAGAGGCTGAGGAAGAAGGGAGGGGATGGATGGAGTAGGGAGGATCAAGGTGAAGTGGACTCCGACGCAGAGCGGAAGGCTAATGAGCTGAATGAAAGGTGTGATATGGTTGGCAGCGCTGCAGAGACAGACCGTACTAGTACTGCTGTTAGAACAGCCAGTGGAGCCTCTGTCCCAGACCACATCAAACCTGGACCAGCCCCTACAGACCAGGGCCCTCCTCCTCCAGTAGATTTAGACCCAGACCAGGGCCCTCCAGTAGATTTAGACCCAGACCAGGGCCCTCCAGTAGATTTAGACCCAGACCAGGGCCCTCCAGTAGATTTAGACCCAGACCAGGGCCCTCCAGTAGATTTAGACCCAGACCAGGGCCCTCCAGTAGATTTAGACCCAGACCAGGTACGTGCAGCCGAGATGATCTGCTTCAATCCGGTGACAGTGATCAGCGGTAAGGGGGGCTGTGGTAAGACCACGGTGGTGAGTCTGGTGTTCAAGGCCGCCTTGCAGCAGAGCCCAGAGAAGGAAGTCAGGAAGGCATGCTGGGACTTTGAAAATGACTCCTTGGGGTCTGAGGCGTGGGAGGAAGCCGAGGCGTTGGAGGATGAAGCCCTGTCGAAGAGTCTCCTCTCTCAGTTAGAGGGGGAGGTAAAGGACGAGAAGAAGTTGTCGTCGTGGGTTTTACAGGGAGAGGACGAGGTGTTACTAACAGCACCCACAGGGAGAGCTGCGTCTCTGCTCACCAAGAGGACATGCTTCAAGGCCTACACCCTGCACCAGGTTGGTACAGGAGACAGTTCTGCCCTTAGAATGACTTCTAGAATGAGTCAGAACTGGGTCAGAACATCTGACTTTCTGAATGGCAAACATTAGCCTGGGTAAAGCTAGAAGTCACATTCTCTGTCCATGTAGTCTTTGTCTCTGTAATAGAAAGGTATCGGTGAGACCAAAATAAACAGCTGAAATGTTGTATCACTTTCATGGTTTACAAAGGATTATTTGTGTGATTTGTAGGTCAAGTTTTCCACTTGTTTTCTGTCAGCGGCCGCACTCACCGTGGGCGTCCGCACTCACCGTGGGCGTCCGCACTCACCGTGGGCGTCCGCACTCACCGTGGGCGGCCGCACTCACCGTGGGCGGCCGCACTCACCGTGGGCGGCCGCACTCACCGTGGGCGGCCGCACTCACCGTGGGCGTCCGCACTCGCGGTGGGCGGCCGCACTCGCGGTGGGCGGCCTCACTCACCGTGGGCGTCCGCACTCACCGTGGGCGGCCGCACTCACCGTGGGCGGCCGCACTCACCGTGGGCGGCCGCACTCACCGTGGGCGTCCGCACTCACCGTGGGCGGCGGGCGGCCACACTCACCGTGGGCGGCCGCACTCACCGTGGGCGGCCATATTGTTCTAAATGAACCAGTTGAACATCAGTAGTCGGGTGTTGAACAGTCGTGGCCAAAAGTTTTGAGAATGACACCAATATTAATTTCCACAAAGTCTCCTGCCTCAGTTTGTATGATTTCAATTTGCATATACTCCAGGATGTTATGAAGAGTGATCAGATGACTTGCAATTAATTGCGAAGTCTAACCCCTCTCTCCTGTCACCCCTCCCTTTCAGGTAGTGTGGAGTTTCACAGATATCTAACCCCTCTCTCCTGTCACCCCTCCCTTTCAGGTAGTGTGGAGTTTCACAGATATCTAACCCCTCCCTCCTGTCACCCCTCCCTTTCAGGTAGTGTGGAGTTTTACAGATATCTAACCCCTCTCTCCTGTCACCCCTCCCTTTCAGGTAGTGTGGAGTTTCACAGATATCTAACCCCTCTCTCCTGTCACCCCTCCCTTTCAGGTAGTGTGGAGTTTCACAGATATCTAACCCCTCTCTCCTGTCACCCCTCCCTTTCAGGTAGCGTGGAGTTTCACAGATATCTAACCCCTCTCTCCTGTCACCCCTCCCTTTCAGGTAGTGTGGAGTTTCACAGATATCTAACCCCTCTCTCCTGTCACCCCTCCCTTTCAGGTAGTGTGGAGTTTCACAGATATCTAACCCCTCTCTCCTGTCACCCCTCCCTTTCAGGTAGTGTGGAGTTTCACAGATATCTAACCCCTCTCTCCTGTCACCCCTCCCTTTCAGGTAGTGTGGAGTTTCACAGATATCTAACCCCTCTCTCCTGTCACCCCTCCCTTTCAGGTAGTGTGGAGTTTCACAGATATCTAACCCCTCCCTCCTGTCACCCCTCCCTTTCAGGTAGTGTGGAGTTTTACAGATATCTAACCCCTCTCTCCTGTCACCCCTCCCTTTCAGGTAGTGTGGAGTTTCACAGATATCTAACCCCTCTCTCCTGTCACCCCTCCCTTTCAGGTAGTGTGGAGTTTCACAGATATCTAACCCCTCTCTCCTGTCACCCCTCCCTTTCAGGTAGTGTGGAGTTTCACAGATATCTAACCCCTCTCTCCTGTCACCCCTCCCTTTCAGGTAGTGTGGAGTTTCACAGATATCTAACCCCTCTCTCCTGTCACCCCTCCCTTTCAGGTAGTGTGGAGTTTCACAGATATCTAACCCCTCTCTCCTGTCACCCCTCCCTTTCAGGTAGTGTGGAGTTTCACAGATATCTAACCCCTCCCTCCTGTCACCCCTCCCTCTCAGGTAGTGTGGAGTTTCATGCAGGCCAAGAAGGACCCCAGCGGGGCTCCTGAGGAGTGGAAGTTTGCGTGTGTGCGCGTGTTGGTGGTGGACGAGGGCAGTCTGGTGTGTGTTCAGCTCCTCCACTCCGTGCTCACCATGCTCACCAAACACGCACAGCTCAGGAAGTTCGTCATCTTGGGTACGTTCGTTTTTTAGTTCAGGTTTAAGCTGTACACGTTCGACATGTAAAGTGTGATGCCAACACTTGTGGGGGTGTGGGGGGTGTGGGGGGGAGGTGGAACAGAGTTAGGTAAGGTGAAGACTTCCTGTCTTATACAATGGACTTCCTGTCAAGGGAAACACGATGTGGTCCACTAGACTGCTCGGAATCACTGATCTACAAATCACCTTGTATCCCAATAAACTCCTCCATTCTCTGAATGACATTAGACTACACTGCTTAATAACCCTGCTAGGACAAAGCTACAGAGGAACAACTCTCTGTCTCCATGACCACCCAGGACTGACAAAGCTACAGAGGAACAACTCTCTGTCTCCATGACCACCCAGGACTGACAAAGCTACAGAGGAACAACTCTCTGTCTCCATGACCACCCAGGAGTGACAAAGCTACAGAGGAACAACTCTCTGTCTCCATGACCACCCAGGACTGACAAAGCTACAGAGGAACAACTCTCTGTCTCCATGACCACCCAGGAGTGACAAAGCTACAGAGGAACAACTCTCTGTCTCCATGACCACCCAGGACTGACAAAGCTACAGAGGAACAACTCTCTGTCTCCATGACCACCCATGAGTGACAAAGCTGATCTAGGATCTGCTTGCCCTCCCCGAATCCTAATCTTAACCATTAGAGGTTAAAAACACAAAACAGACCCCAGACCAGCATCTAGGGCAACTTCACTACTCTAAATGACACATGCATACAGTACATAGCCTGCTGAGAGAGAGGGTTAACTTATCCATATATCTGACTTAGTCATTGCTGGGCCTGGTTAAATGACCTGGTCCTGGTTAAATTACCTGGCTCTGGTTAAATGATCTGGTCCTGGTTAAATGACCTGGTCCTGGTTAAATGACCTGGTCCTGGTTAAATGACCTGGTCCTGGTTAAATGACCTGGCCCTGGTTAAATGACCTGGTCCTGGTTAAATGACCTGGTCCTGGTTAAATTATCTGGCTTTGGTTAAATGACCTGGTCCTGGTTAAATGACCTGGTCCTGGTTAAATGACCTGGCTCTGGTTAAATGACCTGGTCCTGGTTAAATGACCTGGCCCTGGTTAAATGATCTGGCACTGGTTAAATGACCTGGCCCTGGTTAAATGACCTGGTCCTGGTTAAATGACCTGGCCCTGGTTAAATGACCTGGTCCTGGCTCTGGTTAAATAACCTGGCTCTGGTTAAATGACCTGGCCCTGGTTAAATGACCTGGTCCTGGCTCTGGTTAAATAACCTGGCTCTGGTTAAATGACCTGGCCCTGGTTAAATGATCTGGTCCTGGATAAATGACCTGGTCCTGGTTAAATGACCTGGCTCTGGTTAAATGACCTGGTCCTGGTTAAATGGCCTGGCTCTGGTTAAATAACCTGGCTCTGGTTAAATGACCTGGCCCTGGTTAAATGATCTGGTCCTGGTTAAATGACCTGGTCCTGGTTAAATGACCAGGCTCTGGTTAAATGATCTGGCCCTGGTTAAATGACCTGGCCCTGGCCACTCAGCCACAGGATACTGTAGATGGTTTCAAATCTCCCTTTCTCTAAATGACTGTATGGATCTGGGCTGGTTTCCCAAAAAGCATCGTAGCACTATGATCACCTTTCGTCCATTTAGTTTCAATGGAATTAAAGTCAGTGCTACGATGCTTTTAGGAAATCCAGCCCTGGTATGTGACGAGACGTGATGTTCATATGGTTCACATGTCCTTCGTTGTCAGTAAATTATGCTAAAAAATATATTCTTGTAGAAAGGTATTTATTATCTGCTGACAGATTCCATTTTATATTTCTTATTTATAAAATTAGGATATGATTTATACAGTAGTCTTTATAAAACATTTTATAAAGATCATTTAAAATGATGGGGCGGCAGCGTAGCCTAGTGGTTAGAGCATTGGACTAGTAACCGGAAGGTTGCGAGTTCAAACCCCCGAGCTGACAAGGTACAAATCTGTCATTCTGCCCCTAAACAGGCAGTTAACCCACTGTTCCCAGGCCGTCATTGAAAATAAGAATGTGTTCTTAACTGACTTGCCTGGTTAAATAAAGGTAAAAAAAAAAAAATGGGTTCATGCAAAAATGTTAGCGTGTAGAAACAGTGGGAAACTAAACCAAAGCATGAAGTGCTGCCATACCTTGTCCATAGGCCGCTGACAGGGTAAGGAAACCAATGTGTCATTTTGTCATTTGGGTCAACTATCCCTTTACTTATGTTTTGTAAGATGACATTTTTTCATGCCTTTTATTAATTAATAAAATAAGATTGACAATGTGGGATGAATTCGTTTGAATTATTTGTAGGTAAACTATAGTCCGCTTTCACTATTCACAACTATAACGGCATTCATGATTTAAAATACGATGTTGTGGTATCTGGTAAGACTAATGATAACCAGATGAGACTCATCAAGCTGCACCTTTACACCCCCAGGCCGGTAGGTGGCGCTCACACGACAGTTTTTTTTAGGTTGCCTCGGAAAAAAAGCAAAAGCACTTCCGCTTTTCCACTTCCTTTTTTTATGTCAGCTGTCAAATTAAATTGACGCGCGAAATAAGCAAAACAAAACAGAAATGTCACAGTCGGGGTGTCCTGTTGGTGACAGAATCCTAGTAGGTTACATTTTACCCGAAAAGAAGGTTAAAAACTCCGAAAATGACGACTCTGATTGGGAAGATGATGATGAGGAGGAGGAAGAAGAAGCACAGCCGGAGTTTCTGGATATGAAAGAGATGGACAGCGTTAGTTCAGGAGGACATGTGTTTAATTCCTCCGTACCGGGCCGAAACGAAGGTGAGTGGTCGTTGACAGATCATCGTAGCTTTGATAAATGCACTTGTAGAAGTTAACCTAACTAGCTAATGGGGTTGTCACTTGCAAAAATAGGCATATTTATCTAGCAAGCAAGTTGCCAATCATTCGGTGTAAAGGGACTGCGACTGTCACTCTTGTCGGTCGAGATTTCTCCTACTGTAGAGAGAGGAGTCTACTGTAATTTATATAGTTTGTTCAATCTGGTTTATCTCTTGTTAGTGACACTAATACACCCACAGAAAGGTGGGTATAATTGGTGGGAAAGTTCCAACAGGAGGAATCTGTAACCAAAAACTTGGTAAAGTACAAGGTTGCCAACAAAACAACGTATACAAAGTTGTATAGCGGCAGAATAAGATACCGGGTAGAGAGGGTGGGCTATTTCATTACGTTTTTTCCACTCAGCATGTTTATTCCGTAAAAATGTCTGTCCTCTCTCTGGTAGCCTACGAACAAACATTAAGAATAAGCTACGTGGTGAGTTGATGCCTATTCGGCATTTAGTTAACTAGGTGAATTGATCATGCTACTTTTGTATGCGTTGTTTGTTGCCAACCTTGTACTTTACCAAGTTTTTGTTACAGATTCCTGTTGGAACGTTCCCACAAATTATACCCACCTCCCACAAAACACTATCATACAATCCACTACGATGAATGCATGCTGATGATCTAGCTAGCTAACGTTAGTCAGCTCAATAACTAACTTGTGTAATTGTTTCATTTTCTATCCCGTGTCTGTTCTAGTTGATTTCCTGGACAGCGTGTCCGGTAAGAGATGCAGAGTACTGGGCCGGTTCAGTCTGAAGGACCCGTGGTGGGAGGCTACCTGCACAGCCCGCGTAGCCAGGGGCAAGCTGGTGCTACGGGGCTACCCTGCCTACCGCCTTCGCTCAGACCTCCAGGGAGACCCGGAACACTCTGTCCTGTCTCTGTTCCTCACCGCCTGCGGCGTGGACTCACAGTTTGTCGTCCCCTTCTTTGCTTGGCTGCCGATGGGAAGGAAGGTGGAGTTTGCTAACTTGCAGGAAGTTCTGGCTGAGTTTGAGGAAGGAGAGCAGCACAGAGCTTTGGCACAGCAGATTAAAGCCTTGGTCTCTGTTTCAGGTAGGTGGATGTGGGGGAGAGATACATCTTGACCCTGATCTATAGTGTTTTGGTAATATGAAGTGCTGTGAGTAAAGACCATAGCTGTGTTTGAATACTCCCACCATACTATACCATTCTATACCATACTAACCATACCATTCTATACCATTCTATACCGTTCTATACCATACCATTCTATTCCATTCTGTACCATTCTATACCATACTAACCATACTATACCATACTAACCATACCATACTATACCATTCTATACCATACTAACATACCATTTTATACCATACCATATGGTAGTACTAACCATTCTATACCATACCATTCTATACCATTCTATACCATTCTATACCATACCATACTATACCATACTATACTATACCATTCTATACCATTCTATACCATACTATACCATACCATTCTATACAATTCTATACCATACTAACCATACCATTCTATACCATTCTATACCATACTATACCATACTATACCATTCTATACCATACCATTCTATACCATACTAACTATACCATACTATATGTGACACAAATTGGGTATGTAGTATGCTTATTAGTCATAGGGGTGCGATCGTAAATTCCCTCTGGCTATCTACTCCGATTTCAGAGCGCTCTCTGCTGAATTTACAAACGCTCAACACCCGTTGAATGTGTCGGTCAATATCTGCAAAAAAAAAACATATTTCAATTGTTGCCAGCAGCACAGTTAGTTACCAGCAGCACAGTTAGTTACCAGCAGCACAGTTAGTTACCAGCAGCACAGTTAGTTACCAACGTTCAACACCCGTTGAATCTGACAACGCCCTGAATTTACAAATGCCCAGAGCGCACTCTGGCACTCCCAGATCGAAGTTACGAACACACCCGAAGTCTAGCTAGTAATTTGTTACGCTAACAAGCTAGCAATCGGTTGCATAGCAACAGCAACAGCTTCCGGTAGACGTGTGAAGCGCTGGGGCTCAACTGAAATTTTACCGTTGGTTTACAGTATACTAACAATCAGTATGTTAGTATGGGTATCTGGAACACAGCTCATACTGACATACAGTATGTTAGTATGGGTATCTGGAACACAGCTCATACTGACATACAGTATGTTAGTATGGGTATCTGGAACACAGCTCATACTGACATACAGTATGTTAGTATGGGTATCTGGAACACAGCTCATACTAACATACAGTATGTTAGTATGGGTATCTGGAACACAGCTCATACTAACATACAGTATGTTAGTATGGGTATCTGGAACACAGCTCATACTAACATACAGTATGTTAGTATGGGTATCTGGAACACAGCTCATACTGACATACAGTATGTTAGTATGGGTATCTGGAACACAGCTCATACTGACATACAGTATGTTAGTATGGGTATCTGGAACACAGCTCATGCTAACATACAGTATGGGTATCTGGAACACAGCTCATGTCATCGGTATGTCTGTCAGTTGCAGGGATGCGCGTGGCTGCTGCCTCTCTGTATCCCCATGTGATGAGATACCTGCCTACCCTACTGCCCGGGCGCTTCACAGAGCTCCTGAGTCGAGGAAAGAAAAGCCCAAAACATCCTGCGGCACAGGGTGCTACACAGATAGAGGGGGAAGAGGAGGATCTCAGCTTGCTGGCCAAAATAGAGGAGATGATCAAGACGGACGTCTGGAAGCTGGGCTTTAACTATGTAAGCATAACCTCCTGGCTGGTTGTGGACTGTGGTTGGAAGCTGGGCTTTAACTATGTAAGCATAACCTCCTGGCTGGTTGTGGACTGTGGCTGGAAGCTGGGCTTTAACTATGTAAGCGTAACCTCCTGGCTGGTTGTGGACTGTGGTTGGAAGCTGGGCTTTAACTATGTAAGCGTAACCTCCTGGCTGGTTGTGGACTGTGGTTGGAAGCTGGGCTTTAACTATGTAAAGCGTAACCTCCTGGCTGGTTGTGGACTGTGGCTGGAAGCTGGGCTTTAACTATGTAAGCGTAACCTCCTGGCTGGTTGTGGACTGTGGCTGGAAGCTGGGCTTTAACTATGTAAGCGTAACCTCCTGGCTGGTTGTGAACTGTGGCTGGAAGCTGGGCTTTAACTATGTAAAGCGTAACCTCCTGGCTGGTTGTGGACTGTGGTTGGTTAACATACTTTGTCAACAGTTTCTGTAGTCTGTGATTGGTCCAATCCAGCAGGAAGTATGACATCACATCCCTCCAATCTGCCATGAACGCTTTGACATAAACTACAATAAGAAAATAATTCATTATCTTCAGTAATCGCTTCTCCCTTTCCCTCTCTCCCCCTCCCTCTTTCTCTCCCTCCCTTTCTCTCCCCCTCCCTCTTTCTCTCCCTCCCTTTCTCTCCCCCTCCCTCTTTCTCTCCCTCCCTTTCTCTCCCCCTCCCTCTTTCTCTCCCTCTCTTTCTCTCCCTCCCTTTCTCTCCCCCTCTCTCTTTCTCTCCCTCCCTTTCTCTCCCCCTCCCTCTTTCTCTCCCTCCCTTTCTCTCCCCCTCCCTCTTTCTCTCCCTCCCTTTCTCTCCCCCTCCCTCTTTCTCTCCCTCCCTTTCTCTCCCCCTCCCTCTTTCTCTCCCTCCCTTTCTCTCCCCCTCCCTCTTTCTCTCCCCTCCTCCCTCTCCCCTACTCCCCTCTCTCTCTAGGTTATGTACAAGGAGTTGAAGGTGGTCCATTGCGAGGCTCAGCTGAGATCCTTCCATGAGTGTAAACTCTTCCAAGAGATCCCTCTGAAGCAGTGTAACGCCCTGCGAGTCTACGACTCTCTGAAGAACCACTGCAACAGGACGGGCAGTACCTACATGGAGCTCCCCACCCTGTGTGACGAGGTCAGGAGAGGGTGTAGCTCCGAGGTGGAGGTACGAGGAACACAGAACAAATACGTCTGTCCACTTTGTTTTATGTATTGTCTGTAGGTTCGCTTGCTGAGGCAGCTCCATATATATTTTTTGAATTTCAAATGTAGTTAATTCGTTGGTTCTTTCATTCAGGTGTGGGACGCAGTCCACTTCCTCAAAGAGCTGGGTGTAGTGGTACGGGATCGCCAGAAGGTGGCGCTGCAGAACCTGCATTCTTATGAGACTGGGATAGCTGAGTGCCTACGCTGTCTGGTGCAGGAAGAGCCCTGGGTTATACCTCTGGATGTCATAGAGGTGCTGACTGCTTCAGCTCTGCAGAGGCTGAGGAAGAAGGGAGGGGATGGATGGAGTAGGGAGGATCAAGGTGAAGTGGACTCCGACGCAGAGCGGAAGGCTAATGAGCTGAATGAAAGGTGTGATATGGTTGGCAGCGCTGCAGAGACAGACCGTACTAGTACTGCTGTTAGAACAGCCAGTGGAGCCTCTGTCCCAGACCACATCAAACCTGGACCAGCCCCTACAGACCAGGGCCCTCCTCCTCCAGTAGATTTAGACCCAGACCAGGGCCCTCCAGTAGATTTAGACCCAGACCAGGGCCCTCCAGTAGATTTAGACTCAGACCAGGGCCCTCCAGTAGATTTAGACCCAGACCAGGGCCCTCCAGTAGATTTAGACCCAGACCAGGGCCCTCCAGTAGATTTAGACCCAGACCAGGGCCCTCCAGTAGATTTAGACCCAGACCAGGTACGTGCAGCCGAGATGATCTGCTTCAATCCGGTGACAGTGATCAGCGGTAAGGGGGGCTGTGGTAAGACCACGGTGGTGAGTCTGGTGTTCAAGGCCGCCTTGCAGCAGAGCCCAGAGAAGGAAGTCAGGAAGGCATGCTGGGACTTTGAAAATGACTCCTTGGGGTCTGAGGCGTGGGAGGAAGCCGAGGCGTTGGAGGATGAAGCCCTGTCGAAGAGTCTCCTCTCTCAGTTAGAGGGGGAGGTAAAGGACGAGAAGAAGTTGTCGTCGTGGGTTTTACAGGGAGAGGACGAGGTGTTACTAACAGCACCCACAGGGAGAGCTGCGTCTCTGCTCACCAAGAGGACATGCTTCAAGGCCTACACCCTGCACCAGGTTGGTACAGGAGACAGTTCTGCCCTTAGAATGACTTCTAGAATGAGTCAGAACTGGGTCAGAACATCTGACTTTCTGAATGGCAAACATTAGCCTGGGTAAAGCTAGAAGTCACATTCTCTGTCCATGTAGTCTTTGTCTCTGTAATAGAAAGGTATCGGTGAGACCAAAATAAACAGCTGAAATGTTGTATCACTTTCATGGTTTACAAAGGATTATTTGTGTGATTTGTAGGTCAAGTTTTCCACTTGTTTTCTGTCAGCGGCCGCACTCACCGTGGGCGTCCGCACTCACCGTGGGCGTCCGCACTCACCGTGGGCGTCCGCACTCACCGTGGGCGTCCGCACTTACCGTGGGCGGCGGGCGGCCTCACTCACCGTGGGCGTCCGCACTCACCGTGGGCGTCCGCACTCACCGTGGGCGTCCGCACTCACCGTGGGCGGCCGCACTCACCGTGGGCGGCCGCACTCACCGTGGGCGGCCGCACTCACCGTGGGCGGCCGCACTCACCGTGGGCGGCGGGCGGCCGCACTCACCGTGGGCGGCCGCACTCACCGTGGGCGGCCATATTGTTCTAAATGAACCAGTTGAACATCAGTAGTCGGGTGTTGAACAGTCGTGGCCAAAAGTTTTGAGAATGACACCAATATTAATTTCCACAAAGTCTCCTGCCTCAGTTTGTATGATTTCAATTTGCATATACTCCAGGATGTTATGAAGAGTGATCAGATGACTTGCAATTAATTGCGAAGTCTAACCCCTCTCTCCTGTCACCCCTCCCTTTCAGGTAGTGTGGAGTTTCACAGATATCTAACCCCTCTCTCCTGTCACCCCTCCCTTTCAGGTAGTGTGGAGTTTCACAGATATCTAACCCCTCCCTCCTGTCACCCCTCCCTTTCAGGTAGTGTGGAGTTTTACAGATATCTAACCCCTCTCTCCTGTCACCCCTCCCTTTCAGGTAGTGTGGAGTTTCACAGATATCTAACCCCTCTCTCCTGTCACCCCTCCCTTTCAGGTAGTGTGGAGTTTCACAGATATCTAACCCCTCTCTCCTGTCACCCCTCCCTTTCAGGTAGTGTGGAGTTTCACAGATATCTAACCCCTCTCTCCTGTCACCCCTCCCTTTCAGGTAGTGTGGAGTTTCACAGATATCTAACCCCTCTCTCCTGTCACCCCTCCCTTTCAGGTAGTGTGGAGTTTCACAGATATCTAACCCCTCTCTCCTGTCACCCCTCCCTTTCAGGTAGTGTGGAGTTTCACAGATATCTAACCCCTCTCTCCTGTCACCCCTCCCTTTCAGGTAGTGTGGAGTTTCACAGATATCTAACCCCTCTCTCCTGTCACCCCTCCCTTTCAGGTAGTGTGGAGTTTCACAGATATCTAACCCCTCCCTCCTGTCACCCCTCCCTTTCAGGTAGTGTGGAGTTTTACAGATATCTAACCCCTCTCTCCTGTCACCCCTCCCTTTCAGGTAGTGTGGAGTTTCACAGATATCTAACCCCTCTCTCCTGTCACCCCTCCCTTTCAGGTAGTGTGGAGTTTCACAGATATCTAACCCCTCTCTCCTGTCACCCCTCCCTTTCAGGTAGTGTGGAGTTTCACAGATATCTAACCCCTCTCTCCTGTCACCCCTCCCTTTCAGGTAGTGTGGAGTTTCACAGATATCTAACCCCTCTCTCCTGTCACCCCTCCCTTTCAGGTAGTGTGGAGTTTCACAGATATCTAACCCCTCCCTCCTGTCACCCCTCCCTCTCAGGTAGTGTGGAGTTTCATGCAGGCCAAGAAGGACCCCAGCGGGGCTCCTGAGGAGTGGAAGTTTGCGTGTGTGCGCGTGTTGGTGGTGGACGAGGGCAGTCTGGTGTGTGTTCAGCTCCTCCACTCCGTGCTCACCATGCTCACCAAACACGCACAGCTCAGGAAGTTCGTCATCTTGGGTACGTTCGTTTTTTAGTTCAGGTTTAAGCTGTACACGTTCGACATGTAAAGTGTGATGCCAACACTTGTGGGGGTGTGGGGGGTGTGGGGGGGAGGTGGAACAGAGTTAGGTAAGGTGAAGACTTCCTGTCTTATACAATGGACTTCCTGTCAAGGGAAACACGATGTGGTCCACTAGACTGCTCGGAATCACTGATCTACAAATCACCTTGTATCCCAATAAACTCCTCCATTCTCTGAATGACATTAGACTACACTGCTTAATAACCCTGCTAGGACGTAAGGGTTAGGACTTACTGACTGTTTGCCTAGGGGATGCTGTCAGCTGACCACTATCCAGCCGGCCAACTCCTTGTCAAATCAAATCAAATGTTTTTAATCACATACACATGGTTAGCAGATGTTATTGGTCACATACACATGGTTAGCAGATGTTATTGGTCACATACACAGGGTTAGCAGATGTTATTGGTCACATACACAGGGTTAGCAGATGTTATTGGTCACAGACACAGGGTTAGCAGATGTTATTGGTCACATACACAGGGTTAGCAGATGTTATTGGTCACATACACAGGGTTAGCAGATGTTATTGGTCACATACACAGGGTTAGCAGATGTTATTGGTCACATACACAGGGTTAGCAGATGTTATTGGTCACATACACAGGGTTAGCAGATGTTATTGGTCACATACACAGGGTTAGCAGATGTTATTGGTCACATACACAGGGTTAGCAGATGTTATTGGTCACATACACAGGGTTAGCAGATGTTATTGGTCACATACACAGGGTTAGCAGATGTTATTGGTCACATACACAGGGTTGGCAGATGTTATTGGTCACATACACATGGTTAGCAGATGTTATTGGTCACATACACAGGGTTAGCAGATGTTATTGGTCACATACACAGGGTTAGCAGATGTTATTGGTCACATGGTTAGCAGATGTTACTGTGAGTGTAGCGAAATGCTTGTGCTTCTAGTTCCGACAATGCAGTCATAACCAACCAGTAATCTAACAATTCCCCAACAACTACCTTTATAGGGATGGAATGAGATTATGTACATGTATGGAGGAACGATGACAGGATGCAATAGATGGTATAAAATACTGTATATACAGTTGAAGTTTACATACACTAAGGTTGGAGTCATTAACTTGTTTTTCAACCACTCCACACTTCTTGTCAACAAACTATAGTTTTGGCAAGTCGGTTAGGACAACAATTGTTTACAGACAGATTATTTCACTTATAATTCACTGTATCACAATTCCAGTGGGTCAGAAGTTTAAAAGCAATAAGTTGACTGTGCCTTTAAATAGCTTGGAAAATTCCAGAAAATGATGTCATGGCTTTAGAAGCTTCTGATAGGCTAATTGACATCATTTGAGTCAATTGGAGTTGTACCTGTGGATGTATTTCAAGGCCTGCCTTCAAACTTTGCTTGACATCATGGGGAAATCAAAAGAAATCAGCCAAGACCTCAGAAAATAAATTGTAGACCTCCACAAGTCTAGTTCATCCTTGGGAGCAATTTCCAAACGCCTGAAGGTACCACGTTCATCTGTACAAACAAGAGTACGCAAGTATTCACACCATGGGACCTCGCAGCTGTCATACCGCTCAGGAAGGAGACGCATTCTGTCTCCTAGAGATGAACGTACTTTGGTGCGAAAAGTGCAAATCAATCCCAGAACAACAGCAAAGGATCTTGTGAAGATGCTGGAGGAAACGGGTACAAAAGTATCTATATCCACAGTAAAACGAGTCCTATATCGTCATAACCTGAAAGGCCGCTCAGCAAGGATGAAGCCACTGCTCCAAAACCGCCATAAAAAAGCCAGACTACGGTTTGCACAGGGACAAAGATTGTACTTTTTGGAGAAATGTCCTCTGGTCTGATGAAACAAAAATATAACTGTTTGTCCATAATGACCGTCATTATGTTTTGGAGGAAAAAGGGGGAGGCTTGCAAGCTGAAGAACACCATCCCAACTGTGAAGCACGGGGGTGGCAGCATCATGTTGTGGGGGTGCTTTTCTGCAGGAGGGACTGGTACACTTCACAAAATCGATGCCCAAGTTAAACCATTTAAAGGCAATGCTACCAAATACTAATTGAGTGAATGTAAACTTCTGACCCACTGAGAATGTGATGAAAGAAATAAAAAGCTGAAATAAATTATTCTCTCTACTATTATTCTGACATTTCACATTCTTAAAATAGTGTTGATCCTAACTGACCAAAAACAGGGACATTTTACTAGGATTAAATGTTTTGTGAATTGTGAAAAACTGAGTTTAAATGTAATTGGCTAAGGTGTATGTAAACTTCCGACTTCAACTGTAGATATGAGATATGAGTAATGTAAGATATGCAAACATAGAGACTCACTAGTCACTTTAAACTATGTTGGCAGCAGCCTCTGTGTTAGTGGTGGCTGTTTAGCAGTCTGATGGCCTTGAGATCGAGAGACTGAAAAACAGCTTCTGTCTCAGCTTTGATGCACCTGTACTGACCTCGCCTCTGGATGATAGTGGGGTGAACAGGCAGTGGCTCGGGTGGTTGTTGTCCTTGATGATCTTTATGGCCTTCCTGTGACATCGGGTGGTGTAGGTGTCCTGGAGGGCAGGGGATGTGTTGTGTCTTGCGGTTGAGGGCGGTGCAGTTACTGTACCTGGCAGTGATACAGCCCAACAGGATGCTCTCAATTGTGAATCTTTTAAAGTTTTGTCAGGGTTCTAGGTGACAAGCCACCTTTTTTTCAGCCTCCTGAGGTTGAAGAGGCGCTGCTGCGCCTTCTTCACCACACTGTCTGTGTGGGTGCACCATTTCAGTTTGTCTGTGATGTGTATGCCGAGGAACTTAACAGTTCCACCTTCTCCACTACTGACCTGTCGATGTGGATAGGGGGGTGCTGCCTCTGCTGTTTCCTGAAGTCCACGATCATCTCTTGTTTTGTTGATGTTGAGTGAGAGGTTGTTTTCCTGACACCACACTCTGAGAGCCCTCACCTACCTGTAGGCTGTCTCGTTGTTGGTGGTAATCAAGCCCACTACTGTTGTGTCATCTGCAAACTTGATGATTGAGTTGGAGGCGTGCATGGCCACGCAGTCATGAGTGAACAGGGAGTACAGGAAAGGGCTGAGCACGCACCCCTGTGGGGCCCCAGTGTTGAGGGTCAGCGAAGTGGAAATGTTGTTTCCTTACCTTCAGCATCTGGGGGAAGCCCGTCAGGAAGTATGGCCTGTTCCACAGTCTGACTGTTTGTCTAGGTGATGTGCGTCAGCTGCCCAGTATCCAGCCAGGAAACACCTTGTATGACCTGTTCCACAGTCTGGGCCGAGCCCATTGGGCCATCGAGATGAGGACCAATCACAGAGCCGAGTCTCAACTGATCGTCGACAACGCCGGACAGTAAATATGACACTGGTTTTTGTCTTTAGTTTCCAAACAAACATAAAAATACCACAGTGACTCTTTGATAATATAAAATAAAAAGAACCATGAATTAATTCAGTATGTAGATAGAATAAAGTTTAGATACAACTTTGCAAATTCAGATATGAAATTAATTTTCTTAATTTTAAAATAGTTTTTATTGTAAATTCTGTAAGATTGTTGGTTTTGTCATGTCCTAAAAAAAAATCAGAATCGCAGAGATGGGGATGAATCGTAGTTTCAGACCGCTCCACTACGACGCCATCTTGGATCTGAATGGAAGCTACACCATGCCCTCTGAAGACAAGAGGTTCATCCTCATCCTGCTGCCCAACACCACCGAGGACTCTGACTATGGTGAGTAACCCGTGGACTCCATCTGAAAACACAGAACACTACTAATGTAATGCAACACAATAGGATGTGGTTTTTCAGACCTTCAGGTGGCTATCGAACTATTATTGAAAGCTGCTCCAGGACTGAAGAATGATGCCACGTCACAGTTCATTGCCTTCAGAAGGTAAGACAAGCATTACACAGTAGAGTGGTCAGACATGTAGAGGTTATCTACACTGTTGATACTATAGGGACAGTAGAGGGGTTCTCTATACTATAGGGACAGTAGAGGGGTTCTCTATACTATAGGGACAGTAGAGGGGTTCTCTATACTATAGGGACAGTAGAGGGGTTCTCTATACTATAGGGACAGTAGAGGGGTTCTCTATACTATAGGGACAGTAGAGGGGTTCTCTATACTATAGGGACAGTAGAGGGGTTCTCTATACTATAGGGACAGTAGAGGGGTTCTCTATACTATAGGGACAGTAGAGGGGTTCTCTATACTATAGGGACAGTAGAGGGGTTCTCTATACTATAGGGACAGTAGAGGGGTTCTCTATACTATAGGGACAGTAGAGGGGTTCTCTATACTATAGGGACAGTAGAGGGGTTCTCTATACTATAGGGACAGTAGAGGGGTTCTCTATACTATAGGGACAGTAGAGGGGTTCTCTATACTATAGGGACAGTAGAGGGGTTCTCTATACTATAGGGACAGTAGAGGGGTTCTCTATACTACAGGGACAGTAGAGGGGTTCTCTATACTACAGGGACAGTAGAGGGGTTCTCTATACTACAGGGACAGTAGAGGGGTTCTCT
The DNA here is from genome assembly GCF_002021735.2 of Oncorhynchus kisutch. NCBI lineage: Eukaryota > Metazoa > Chordata > Actinopteri > Salmoniformes > Salmonidae > Oncorhynchus > Oncorhynchus kisutch. The sequence goes on along the minus strand of NW_022265591.1, from coordinate 355,708 downwards.
ATACTACAGGGACAGTAGAGGGGTTCTCTATACTACAGGGACAGTAGAGGGGTTCTCTATACTACAGGGACAGTAGAGGGGTTCTCTATACTACAGGGACAGTAGAGGGGTTCTCTATACTACAGGGACAGTAGAGGGGTTCTCTATACTACAGGGACAGTAGAGGGGTTCTCTATACTACAGGGACAGTAGAGGGGTTCTCTATACTACAGGGACAGTAGAGGGGTTCTCTATACTACAGGGACAGTAGAGGGGTTCTCTATACTACAGGGACAGTAGAGGGGTTCTCTATACTACAGGGACAGTAGAGGGGTTCTCTATACTACAGGGACAGTAGAGGGGTTCTCTATACTACAGGGACAGTAGAGGGGTTCTCTATACTACAGGGACAGTAGAGGGGTTCTCTATACTACAGGGACAGTAGAGGGGTTCTCTATACTACAGGGACAGTAGAGGGGTTCTCTATACTACAGGGACAGTAGAGGGGTTCTCTATACTACAGGGACAGTAGAGGGGTTCTCTATACTACAGGGACAGTAGAGGGGTTCTCTATACTACAGGGACAGTAGAGGGGTTCTCTATACTACAGGGACAGTAGAGGGGTTCTCTATACTACAGGGACAGTAGAGGGGTTCTCTATACTACAGTAGAGGGGTTCCCTATACTACAGGGGCAGTAGAGGGGTTCTCTATACTACAGGGGCAGTAGAGGGGTTCTCTCTACTATAGGGGCAGTAGAGGGGTTCTCTCTACTACAGGGGCAGTAGAGGGGTTCTCTCTACTACAGGGACAGTAGAGGGGTTCTCTCTACTACAGGGACAGTAGAGGGGTTCTCTCTACTACAGGGACAGTAGAGGGGTTCTCTCTACTACAGGGACAGTAGAGGGGTTCTCTCTACTACAGGGACAGTAGAGGGGTTCTCTCTACTACAGGGACAGTAGAGGGGTTCTCTCTACTACAGGGACAGTAGAGGGTTCTCTCTACTACAGGGACAGTAGAGGGGTTCTCTCTACTACAGGGACAGTAGAGGGGTTCTCTCTACTACAGGGACAGTAGAGGGGTTCTCTCTACTACAGGGACAGTAGAGGGGTTCTCTCTACTACAGGGACAGTAGAGGGGTTCTCTCTACTACAGGGACAGTAGAGGGGTTCTCTCTACTACAGGGACAGTAGAGGGGTTCTCTCTACTACAGGGACAGTAGAGGGGTTCTCTCTACTACAGGGACAGTAGAGGGGTTCTCTCTACTACAGGGACAGTAGAGGGGTTCTCTCTACTACAGGGACAGTAGAGGGGTTCTCTCTACTACAGGGACAGTAGAGGGGTTCTCTCTACTACAGGGACAGTCGAGGGGTTCTCTCTACTACAGGGACAGTAGAGGGGTTCTCTATACTACAGGGACAGTAGAGGGGTTCTCTATACCATCGATACTACAGGGACAGTAGAGGGGTTCTCTATACTATAGGGACAGTAGAGGGGTTCTCTATACCATCGATACTACAGGGACAGTAGAGGGGTTCTCTATACTATAGGGACAGTAGAGGGGTTCTCTATACTACAGGGACAGTAGAGGGGTTCTCTGTACTATAGGGACAGTAGAGGGGTTCTCTGTACTATAGGGACAGTAGAGGGGTTCTCTGTACTATAGGGACAGTAGAGGGGTTCTCTGTACTACAGGGACAGTAGAGGGGTTCTCTATACTACAGGGACAGTAGAGGGGTTCTCTATACTACAGGGACAGTAGAGGGGTTCTCTATACTACAGGGACAGTAGAGGGGTTCTCTATACTACAGGGACAGTAGAGGGGTTCTCTATACTATAGGGACAGTAGAGGGGTTCTCTATACTATAGGGACAGTAGAGGGGTTCCCTATACTACAGGGACAGTAGAGGGGTTCCCTATACTACAGGGACAGTAGAGGGGTTCTCTATACTATAGGGACAGTAGAGGGGTTCTCTATACTATAGGGACAGTAGAGGAGTTCTCTCTACTACAGGGACAGTAGAGGGGTTCTCTATACTACAGGGTCAGTAGAGGGGTTCTCTCTACTACAGGGACAGTAGAGGGGTTCTCTATACTACAGGGACAGTAGAGGGGTTCTCTCTACTACAGGGTCAGTAGAGGGGTTCTCTATACTACAGGGACAGTAGAGGGGTTCTCTATACTATAGGGACAGTAGAGGGGTTCTCTCTACTACAGGGACAGTAGAGGGGTTCTCTCTACTACAGGGACAGTAGAGGGGTTCTCTATACTATAGGGACAGTAGAGGGGTTCTCTATACTATAGGGACAGTAGAGGGGTTCTCTATACTACAGGGACAGTAGAGGGGTTCTCTATACCATCGATACTACAGGGACAGTAGAGGGGTTCTCTATACTACAGGGACAGTAGAGGGGTTCTCTATACTACAGGGACAGTAGAGGGGTTCTCTATACTACAGGGACAGTAGAGGGGTTCTCTATACTACAGGGACAGTAGAGGGGTTCTCTATACTACAGGGACAGTAGAGGGGTTCTCTATACTACAGGGACAGTAGAGGGGTTCTCTATACTACAGGGACAGTAGAGGGGTTCTCTATACTACAGGGACAGTAGAGGGGTTCTCTATACTATAGGGACAGTAGAGGGGTTCTCTATACTATAGGGACAGTAGAGGGGTTCTCTATACTATAGGGACAGTAGAGGGGTTCTCTATACTATAGGGACAGTAGAGGGGTTCTCTATACTATAGGGACAGTAGAGGGGTTCTCTGTACTACAGGGACAGTAGAGGGGTTCTCTGTACTACAGGGACAGCAGAGGGGTTCTCTGTACTACAGGGACAGTAGAGGGGTTCTCTGTACTACAGGGACAGTAGAGGGGTTCTCTGTACTACAGGGACAGTAGAGGGGTTCTCTATACTACAGGGACAGTAGAGGGGTTCTATACTAAGACCTGTATCTTAACTGTCGCTGTGTGTTTTTCAGGAGGGAGTGTGCCTTGATCAATGAGCTTTGCTGCAAACATTACTGCGACCACCGCACCAAGTAAGTTACTGTACTGCTATAGGAAGAGATGCTGTTTCTACTGCTATAGGAAGAGATGCTGTTTCTACTGCTATAGGAAGAGATGCTGTTTCTACTGCTATAGGAAGAGATGCTGTTTCTACTGCTATAGGAAGAGATGCTCTTTCTACTGCTATAGGAAGTGATGCTCTTTCTACTGCTATAGGAAGACATGCTGTTTCTACTGCTATAGGAAGACATGCTGTTTCTACTGCTATAGGAAGTGATGCTCTTTCTACTGCTATAGGAAGTGATGCTCTTTCTACTGCTATAGGAAGTGATGCTCTTTCTACTGCTATAGGAAGTGATGCTCTTTCTACTGCTATAGGAAGTGATGCTCTTTCTACTGCTATAGGAAGTGATGCTCTTTCTACTGCTATAGGAAGTGATGCTCTTTCTACTGCAATAGGAAGTGATGCTGTTTCTACTGCTACAGGAAGTGATGCTCTTTCTACTGCTATAGGAAGTGATGCTGTTTCTACTGCTATAGGAAGAGATGCTGTTTCTACTGCTATAGGAAGAGATGCTGTTTCTACTGCTATAGGAAGACATGCTGTTTCTACTGCTATAGGAAGACATGCTGTTTCTACTGCTATAGGAAGACATGCTGTTTCTACTGCTATAGGAAGACATGCTGTTTCTACTGCTATAGGAAGTCATGCTGTTTCTACTGCTATAGGAAGTCATGCTGTTTCTACTGCTATAGGAAGTCATGCTGTTTCTACTGCTATAGGAAGTGATGCTGTTTCTACTGCTATAGGAAGTGATGCTGTTTCTACTGCTATAGGAAGTGATGCTGTTCTACTGCTATAGGAAGTGATGCTGTTCTACTGCTATAGGAAGTGATGCTGTTCTACTGCTATAGGAAGTGATGCTGTTACTACTGCTATAGGAAGTGATGCTGTTTCTACTGCTATAGGAAGTGATGCTGTTTCTACTGCTATAGGAAGAGATGCTGTTTCTACTGCTATAGGAAGAGATGCTGTTTCTACTGCTATAGGAAGTGATGCTGTAGGGAGAGACGCAGTTTCTGCCACTGGGGGAGGGTTAGAAGAGTTTCTACTGCTGTGTAATGAGTGGACCACCAGATAGAGCTGTTGTACCAGTTGTAAAAAGGAAGAATGTGCAATGTGAGGAGGCAGAGGAGACTTGCCTCGTCTCCTAGATGTTAGGAGGCAGAGGAGACTTGCCTCGTCTCCTAGATGTGAGGAGGCAGAGGAGACTTGCCTCGTCTCCTAGATCTCGTTTGTTTATGTTAGAAATCCCAGCTGGCCTCCTTATCTGTAGATCGATAAATAATTTGGGTTTGATGTGTCGATCTTTTACCTCAGAAACAACAAGAACCGACTAGATTTCCAGCCGAGAGATAAAGTCTGCTGTACAAAGAACGGCTACGTCACAGACAGGAACAAGGAAGTGTCTCCTGAAGAAGAGGACTTGGAGAACAGCTACGTATCTGACAGGGCCAGGACCAAGCAGAGACTTCCTGGTCTGGACGGAGGGGAGAGACGTAGAGGGAACGGGGCCACACAGAGAGACGGAAGTGGTGACAAAATGAAAAGCAAAGAGAAGAATAAAGAGCGTCTGTGTAACGGAGAGATATTCTTTATTAAATATGTGAGAAACGAGAGGACCAATAGTTACACGTGTTTTAGGCTATTCTGTAAGCTGCTCAATTCTAATTGGCTGAGCCGTGCTCTTGGGTTGTGTCTCCTCCTATGACAGGACGTGACAGAGGAGGAGGCGGGCTCACGGCGGAGCAGGAAGCAGAGGTACTTGACTCTGGATGATGGCGACGGACGGATGCTGTGTGTTTCCTTCAGGGAACTGCAGAGTGAATGTAAACTGCAACACGCCTGGGCTAGGACCATACACACCTTCCAGGTGTGTGTGTGTGTGAGTGTGTGTGTGTGTGTGAGTGTGTGTGTGTGTGTGTGTGTGTGTGTGGGAGTGAGTGGGAGTGAGTGGGAGTGAGTGGGAGTGAGTGGGAGTGAGTGGGAGTGAGTGGGAGTGAGTGAGTGAGTGAGTGAGTGAGTGAGTGAGTGAGTGAGTGAGTGGGAGTGAGTGTGTGGGAGTGAGTGTGTGTGTGTGGGAGTGTGGGAGTGAGTGGGAGTGAGTGTGTGTGTGTGGGAGTGTGTGTGAGAGTGAGAGAGAGTGTGTGTGTGTGAGTGAGTGAGTGTTTGGGAGTGAGTGTGTGTTTGGGAGTGAGAGTGTGTTTGGGAGTGTGTGTGGGAGTGAGAGTGTGTGTGTGTGTGGGAGTGAGTGTGGGAGAGTGTGTGTGGGAGAGTGTGTGTGGGAGTGAGTGTGTGGGAGTGAGTGTGTGGGAGTGAGTGTGGGAGAGAGAGAGAGTGAGTGATGAGTGAGTGAGGGAGAGAGAGAGAGAGTGAGAGAGAGAGAGAGAGAGAGTGTGTGAGTGAGGGTGTGTGTGTTCTCTCTGTCTCCATTCATAGGCTGATGAGAGAATGATTTAAACTAAGCAGTTCAGTAGATTCTAACTAGTTAGACGTTTTCTCTGATGGAATTCCTCAGTTGTACTGTACCTTCCTTCTCTGTGCGTCAGGGGTCGGAGACCGAGACGATTGTGTACGTGCTGGGTAACGGTAGCGTCCAGACGTGGAAACACGTGTACACTGCTGTGACACGGGGACAGAAGCGTGTATATGTCATAGCCAAGAAGGAGGGCATGGCCTCGGCCATCAAGAGACGCATCATCCCACGTAACACCCGGCTGGGAACCCTGGTCAAAGAGCTGCTGGTCCAGCCTGGGGCTGAGGGGCAGGACCAACCAGACCAGAACCAACCCCAGCCAGGCACACCTCGCAGGGCAGCCCCAGGCTTCGGGCCTACACAGACCTCTCCTCTGGCCTCACCGACACCTAGCTGGTCTCTAAGGACCCCCTACAAAACCCCTATAGCAGCACCCAGACTCCGCTCTACGCCCAGTGTAGCAGTCCCACTTCACGCCAATTGTGTCCAGTCCCACTCTACGTCGGTCCTACCCAGGAAGCTGTGGAGAAATGAGCCTCCAACAGCTCCTCAGGCAGATGCCTCAGACACCTCTCTAATGGACGACATCACTTTCAGTCAGGCATATACTTGGTCGCCTATGAACAGCAGCTCTGAGGACCCCTCTCAAGAGCAGCCTGGGTCTTGTGAGGAGGAGGAAGGGATCGAGATGGAGGCTAGCAGCAGCGCTGTAGAGGATGGACATATGGGGAAGGGTTCACATTTAGCTGCTCGGTCTGGGGTTGAGAGCACCCCTTCCAAGAGGACACTCAGTCCTGACAGTGAGAAACAGAATGTAACTCCTCATAAACAGATCAAGGTAAGAGAAAGAGGACGTGGTCAGTTGCTTTGTGGTGGAAGCAGTACATTTTCTCACATGACTAGGGCACGTCTGAAGACTTATTTGTGGTGTGGAGGGGTTATTTTAGTAGAAGTGGTGGAGGAGGGGTTATTTTAGTAGAAGGGGTTGAGGTGAGGAGGGGGGGTTATTTTAGTAGAAGTAGTTGAGGTGTGGAGGGGTTATTTTAGTAGAAGGGGTTGAGGTGTGGAGGGGGGGTATTTTAGTAGAAGTGGTGGAAGGGGGGGGGGGGGGTTATTTTAGTAGAAGTGGTTGAGGTGAGGAGGGGTTATTTTAGTAGAAGGGGTTGAGGTGTGGAGGGGGGGTATTTTAGTAGAAGTGGTGGAAGGGGGGGGGGGGGTTATTTTAGTAGAAGTGGTTGAGGTGTGGAGGAGGTGTGGAGGGGTTATTTTAGTAGAAGTGGTTGAGGTGTGGAGGAGGAGGGGGGGTTATTTTAGTAGAAGTGGTTTAGATGAGGGGTTATTTTAGTAGAAGTGGTGGGGGGGAGGAGGAGGGGGGGTTATTTTAGTAGAAGTGGTTGAGGTGTGGAGGAGGAGGGGGGGTTATTTTAGTAGAAGTGGTTGAGATGAGGGGTTATTTTAGTAGAAGTGGTGGGGGGGAGGAGGAGGGGGGGGTTATTTTAGTAGAAGTGGGTGAGGTGTGGAGGAGGGGGGGGGGTTATTTTAGTAGAAGTGGGTGAGGTGTGGAGGAGGGGGGGGGGTTATTTTAATAGAAGTGGTTGAGGTGAGGAGGGGGGGTTATTTTAGTAGAAGTGGTTGAGGTGTGGAGGAGGGGGGGTTATTTTAGTAGAAGTGGTTGAGGTGAGGAGGGGTTATTTTAGTAGAAGTAGTTGAGGTGAGGAGGGGGGGTTATTTTAGTAGAAGTGGTTGAGGTGAGGAGGGGGGGGTTATTTTAGTAGAAGGGGTTGAGGTGTGGAGGAGGTGTGGAGGGGTTATTTTAGTAGAAGTGGTTGAGATGAGGAGGGGGCGTTATTTTAGTAGAAGTGGTTGAGGTGAGGGGGCGTTATTTTAGTAGAAGTGGTTGAGGTGAGGAGGGGGGGTTATTTTAGTAGAAGTGGTTGAGGTGAGGAGGGGGGGTTATTTTAGTAGAAGTGGTTGAGGTGAGGAGGAGGCGGGGTTATTTTAGTAGAAGTGGTTGAGGTGGTTATTCTAAGAGAGTCAGTTGGGAAGAGTTGTCATGTTTCTCTGACTCCATCTTGTTGTTGTGTCATCTGTGTAGGTGGAGCCATTCGAATCACCGCTGGGCTGTTCCAGACTGCAGCAACTCACCCTCTGCATGCCCACCTCACACGGCAAACGGCTTTTCCAAGGTCCACCCTCCGATCAGGACTGAACATCTTCTCTCCCTGACCCATTGATACCAGGATATCTTATGATTGATGGCCACTACTGCATTGATACCAGGATATTTGAATCAAATCCTATTTTATACGTCATATGCACAGAATACAAGTGTAGACCTTACCATGAAATGCTTCCTTACAAGCCCATAACCATTAATGCAATTTTAATTAAAAATATGAGTTAAGAATGATATTTACTAAATAAACTAACGTTTTTTTAAAGTAACGCAATAAAATAACAATAATGAGGTTATATACAGGGGGTACCGGTACCGAGACAATGTGTGGGGGGTAGAGGTTAGTCGAGGTGATTGAGGTAGGTAGGGGTAAAGTGACTATGCATAGATAATAATGAGTAGCAGTAGTTGAGGTAATGGAGGTAGGTAGGGGTAAAGTGACTATGCATAGATAATAATGAGTAGCAGTAGTTGAGGTAATGGAGGTAGGTAGGGGTAACGTGACTATGCATAGATAATAATGAGTAGCAGTAGTTGAGGTAATGGAGGTAGGTAGGGGTAACGTGACTATGCATAGATAATAATGAGTAGCAGTAGTTGAGGTAATGGAGGTAGGTAGGGGTAAAGTGACTATGCATAGATAATAATGAGTAGCAGTAGTTGAGGTAATGGAGGTAGGTAGGGGTAACGTGACTATGCATAGATAATAATGAGTAGCAGTAGTTGAGGTAATGGAGGTAGGTAGGGGTAACGTGACTATGCATAGATAATAATGAGTAGCAGTAGTTGAGGTAATGGAGGTAGGTAGGGGTAACGTGACTATGCATAGATAATAATGAGTAGCAGTAGTTGAGGTGATTGAGGTAGGTAGGGGTAACGTGACTATGCATAGATAATAATGAGTAGCAGTAGTTGAGGTGATTGAGGTAGGTAGGGGTAAAGTGACTATGCATAGATAATAATGAGTAGCAGTAGTTGAGGTGATTGAGGTAGGTAGGGGTAAAGTGACTATGCATAGATAATAATGAGTAGCAGTAGTTGAGGTAATGGAGGTAGGTAGGGGTAAAGTGACTATGCATAGATAATAATGAGTAGCAGTAGTTGAGGTAATGGAGGTAGGTAGGGGTAAAGTGACTATGCATAGATAATAATGAGTAGCAGTAGTTGAGGTAATGGAGGTAGGTAGGGGTAACGTGACTATGCATAGATAATAATGAGTAGCAGTAGTCGAGGTAATGGAGGTAGGTAGGGGTAAAGTGACTATGCATAGATAATAATGAGTAGCAGTAGTTGAGGTAATGGAGGTAGGTAGGGGTAAAGTGACTATGCATAGATAATAATGAGTAGCAGTAGTTGAGGTAATGGAGGTAGGTAGGGGTAAAGTGACTATGCATAGATAATAATGAGTAGCAGTAGTTGAGGTAATGGAGGTAGGTAGGGGTAAAGTGACTATGCATAGATAATAATGAGTAGCAGTAGTTGAGGTAATGGAGGTAGGTAGGGGTAAAGTGACTATGCATAGATAATAATGAGTAGCAGTAGTTGAGGTAATGGAGGTAGGTAGGGGTAACGTGACTATGCATAGATAATAATGAGTAGCAGTAGTTGAGGTAATGGAGGTAGGTAGGGGTAAAGTGACTATGCATAGATAATAATGAGTAGCAGTAGTCGAGGTGATTGAGGTAGGTAGGGGTAACGTGACTATGCATAGATAATAATGAGTAGCAGTAGTTGAGGTAATGGAGGTAGGTAGGGGTAACGTGACTATGCATAGATAATAATGAGTAGCAGTAGTCGAGGTGATTGAGGTAGGTAGGGGTAACGTGACTATGCATAGATAATAATGAGTAGCAGTAGTTGAGGTAATGGAGGTAGGTAGGGGTAACGTGACTATGCATAGATAATAATGAGTAGCAGTAGTCGAGGTAATGGAGGTAGGTAGGGGTAACGTGACTATGCATAGATAATAATGAGTAGCAGTAGTTGAGGTAATGGAGGTAGGTAGGGGTAAAGTGACTATGCATAGATAATAATGAGTAGCAGTAGTTGAGGTAATGGAGGTAGGTAGGGGTAACGTGACTATGCATAGATAATAATGAGTAGCAGTAGTTGAGGTAATGGAGGTAGGTAGGGGTAAAGTGACTATGCATAGATAATAATGAGTAGCAGTAGTTGAGGTAATGGAGGTAGGTAGGGGTAACGTGACTATGCATAGATAATAATGAGTAGCAGTAGTTGAGGTAATGGAGGTAGGTAGGGGTAACGTGACTATGCATAGATAATAATGAGTAGCAGTAGTTGAGGTAATGGAGGTAGGTAGGGGTAACGTGACTATGCATAGATAATAATGAGTAGCAGTAGTTGAGGTAATGGAGGTAGGTAGGGGTAACGTGACTATGCATAGATAATAATGAGTAGCAGTAGTTGAGGTAATGGAGGTAGGTAGGGGTAACGTGACTATGCATAGATAATAATGAGTAGCAGTAGTTGAGGTAATGGAGGTAGGTAGGGGTAAAGTGACTATGCATAGATAATAATGAGTAGCAGTAATGTAAATAGCCCGGTGGCCAGTTGATGAACTGTTCAGGAGTCTTATGGCTTCGGGGTGGAAGCTGTTAAGGAGCCTTTTGGACTTTGGCGCTCCGGTACCGCTTGCCGTGCGGTATTTTTAGGCCCTTCCTCTGTCACCGCCTGGTACAGGGGTCCTGGATGGCAGGAAGCTCGGCCCCAGTGATGTACTGGGCCTTCCTCTGTCACCGCCTGGTATAGAGGTCCTGGATGGCAGGAAGCTCGGCCCCAGTGATGTACTGGCCCTTCCTCTGTCACCGCCTGGTATAGAGGTCCTGGATGGCAGGAAACTCTGCCCCAGTGATGTACTGGGCCTTCCTCTGACACCGCCTGGTACAGAGGTCCTGGATGGCAGGAAGCTCGGCCCCAGTGATGTACTGGCCCTTCCTCTGTCACCGCCTGGTATAGAGGTCCTGGATGGCAGGAAGCTCGGCCCCAGTGATGTACTGGCCCTTCCTCTGTCACCGCCTGGTACAGAGGTCCTGGATGGCAGGAAGCTCGGCCCCAGTGATGTACTGGGCCTTCCTCTGACACCGCCTGGTACAGAGGTCCTGGATGGCAGGAAGCTCGGCCCCAGTGATGTACTGGGCCTTACCCACTTCCCTCTGTGGCGCCTTGCGGTCGGAATCCCCTCCGGCGCCATCATTAGACAGGAAACTCTGCATTACCATCTGTTTATTTTAAAGTCATGTTTTAATTGTAAATCACCTCAGCCATGTTGTTTATTTTCCCACTCTGTAAATCACCTCAGTCATGTTGTTTATTTCCCCACTCTATAAATCACCTCAGCCATGTTGTTTATTTTCCCACTCTGTAAATCACCTCAGCCATGTTGTTTATTTTCCCACTCTATAAATCACCTCAGCCATGTTGTTTATTTTCCCACTCTGTAAATCACCTCAGCCATGTTGTTTATTTCCCACTCTATAAATCACCTCAGCCATGTTGTTTATTTCCCCACTCTATAAATCACCTCAGCCATGTTGTTTATTTTCCACTCTATAAATCACCTCAGCCATGTTGTTTATTTCCCCACTCTATAAATCACCTCAGCCATGTTGTTTATTTCCCCACTCTGTAAATCTTATTTTTATTGTTTCTCTTTTCTCGGCCATATAAATGTCTACAGCTGGAGGAATTCCCAAAGTTACACAGACGATAAATATCATGCTACCAAAGTATTAAATTTGTACAAAAATACTTTTACAGGTCATTATACCGGTCCATTAGAAATAAAAATACAATATTTTTTCAGGGACATAAACAGTGAGTTTTTGCTTCTTTAACTGTATCATACAGTGGGGCGGCAGGGTAGCCTAGTGGTTAGAGCGTTGGACTAGTAACCGGAAGGTTGCGAGTTCAAACCCCCGAGCTGACAAGGTACAAATCTGTCGTTCTGCCCCTGAACAGGCAGTTCACCCACTGTTCCCAGGCCGTCATTGAAAATAAGAATGTGTTCTTAACTGACTTGCCTGGTTAAAAAAAGATGTTTGACCCCCACTATGGTAATTGGCAGTGTGTGTACTCCAGTATTAAGAACAGAAAAATGACCACTCCACCTGAGTTTTCTTTTTCTATTTAACTCAAGGCTTCGTCTGCATAAGTCCAAAAGCTTGTTCTCTGTAGCGTTGAGGTGAATTGTAAAGAAACCGAAGGTGCAAATGTCTGCAAATGAACTGTATCTGTGGTTAAATAAACCACAGCGAATGGCTTGAGATTCAACTGGACTCTTAAAAGACAACAATAGTAGCAGTGACTGAAGTAGTCAAAATATTACTGTTGGGCTACTACGGTTGAACTGTGTGTAGTCATTTCCAGTAGCTGAGATGTCAGTCATTTTCAGTAGCTGAGATGTCAGTCATTTTCAGTAGCTGAGATGTCAGCTATTTTCAGTAGCTGAGATGTCAGTCATTTTCAGTAGCTGAGATGTCAGTCATTTTCAGTAGCTGAGATGTCAGTCATTTTCAGTAGCTGAGATGTCAGTCATTTTCAGTAGCTGAGATGTCAGCTATTTTCAGTAGTTAAGTATCCAGTGTGTTGGGAGTTGTCCATGTCAGTAGTTGAGATGTCAGTCATTTCAGTATACAGTGCATTTGATGTCAGCCATTTCAGTAGTTAAGTATCCAGTGTGTTGGGAGTTGTCCATGTATAACTACAGCACTTGAAAGTGAACATGTGACGACATGGCTTTTCCAACCGTCTCTATGGCGCAAGTGAGAGAGATGGAGAGCGAGATCGTTGTCTAAATAAGAGATTGAGTGGTTGGTTGTATCGTGGGACGGATAATGCTGTCGTACGTGAGCCATTTCCACACAACAAACAAAAAAATAGTGAGACCATAGAAATAGAAATCCTAGACAGGAATTTTTTTTCCCCCCATTTTCAATTCGATCCCCTATTTCAAGTCTGATCTAGTTCTGTAAGCAAGAGACCGTGTTCTGTGACCACTGAAGACGTCACTCGTCCAGAAAACGCCACTAGTTTACATGAAGTGCACGTTTAGGGAACGTCTGTTTTGCCACAGGTCCGCCTGCTTTTGAACAGACCTCTTTTTTTTCTGGTGTCATCGTTGTTTTTTTTATGAAGTGAAAATCTTACTGGAATTACATCTTGTTGCCTTACCCTATAAATGGTAAGACATTACACTGGGTCCTTCAATATACACCTCTACATCTCTCATCATCATCATCATCATCAAACAAGTGTCATTTTCTATATTACAAATTCTTTGTTATTATTTGAAGCCTTTTTGGGGGGGGCAAACCTCAGAGAAACAATGAACCGTATAAAAACATACTTTAAACAAAGCCAGTATCACACAGATTAGCATATTAGTTGATATTTACTCAAATAGGGTACAGGGATGGTGGGATACAAAGTAGAGAAGCTGTTTTGAATTGCTTGGGTTGTTTTTAGATTTTACCTCATGCTTCCCCCTCCCCTTAAATCAATGGGTCTTCCCCCTCCCCTTAAATCAATGGGTCTTCCCCCTCCCCTTAAATCAATGGGTCTTCCCCCTCCCCTTAAATCAATGGGTCTTCCCCCTCCCCTTAAATCAATGGGTCATTTTGATTGGATGGTAGAAATTAAATGAGTAACGTTACTATTCCGGGTGTTTAATTAAGGTTGATTTGATATCTGGTTGGTTGGCGCTCTTTTCAGATCGTCGTTTTAAAAGGATAAATGGCTGCTATAATGTGGAAGTCGTTTTTCTAAACCCAGTTTTATAGGTGCCTCTTTCTAAGTAGTTGTTAGTTTCAGTACCGATGAAACTACCTGCGATGTGCTGTCCAATGGTCTGAAGTAGTAGGACTTTCTCTCTGGGGCCTCCCGTAGTGGCTCAGCGGTCTAAGGTACTGCGTCGCAGGGCTCGAGGCGTCACTACAGCCCCGGTGTCCATCCCAGACTGTGTTACAGCCGGGCCGAGACCAGGAGACCCATGAGGCGGCGCGCTACAGCCCCGGTGTCCATCCCAGACTGTGTTACAGCCGGGCCGAGACCAGGAGACCCATGAGGCGGCGCACAATTGGCCCGAGCGTTGTCCTGGTTACGGAAGGGTTTGGCCCGTACGGGATTTCCTTGTCCCATTGCGCTCTAGCGACTCCTTGTGGCGGGTTGAGCGCCTGCAAGCTGACTACGGTCGCCAGTTGTACGGTGTTTCCTCCCACACATTGGTGTGGCTGGCTTCGGGGTTAAGCGAGCAGTGTGTGAAGAAGCAGTGCGGCTTGCCAGGGTCGTGTTTCGGAGGACGCATGGCTCTCGACCTTCACCTCTCCATGTACGGGAGTTGCAGCGATGGGGCAAGACTGTAACTACTAATTGGATATCACAATTCTTTTTAAACTCTATCTCTGGTTCCTGTAACAGCACAGTGTTAGCATACCTATTCCACTCATACTGTATGCAGGCAAGTCAGACTCAGGGTCTGTTCTTCCTCCCTTTACTAGTGGAGCTGTAAGGAAGCACATTGCATATATCACCACCTCGTACATTAAAAACATCTCTTCTGCATCTATTTATGACAATAGATCTATGTCCAAATGAAGGATAAGGTGCTTCAGGGAAATGGGCGATCCTGTATTCTAGGATTCAGAGAAGTCGCCATTTTTGTTTTTGGGGAATTGCAGATTGTGTTTTGTTGTTTTGTTTCTTTCTAATTGCGCGTAGCCTAGATAAAGCTGCTTCTTCATTCTCCCCAAAGCAAAGCTTTTTAAATCCTTCTCTAAAGGGTTTCATATATTATGCTTCTAGGTCAACCAGTGTGCTTGGTGACATGCATGGAGAGGAGACGTCACGTCTTGTCTCGTCTGCCAAACGCATTGTGATGAAGCCTAAGGGGACGACTGACTGTCCTGGTTCCATTTCAACATCCTCCTCCTCCTCAGTCTTGCCTACGAGAGGCAGGACTACAGTACAGGCTTCAGAGAGGCAGGACTACAGTACAGGCTTCAGAGAGGCAGGACTACAGTACAGGCTTCAGAGAGGCAGGACTACAGTACAGGCTTCAGAGAGGCAGGACTACAGTACAGGCTTCAGAGAGGCAGGACTACAGTACAGGCTTCAGAGAGGCAGGACTACAGTACAGGCTTCAGAGAGGCAGGACTACAGTACAGGCTTCAGAGAGGCAGGACTACAGTACAGGCTTCAGAGAGGCAGGACTACAGTACAGGCTTCAGAGAGGCAGGACTACAGTACAGGCTTCAGAGAGGCAGGACTACAGTACAGGCTTCAGAGAGGCAGGACTACAGTACAGGCTTCAGAGAGGCAGGACTACAGTACAGGCTTCAGAGAGGCAGGACTACAGTACAGGCTTCAGAGAGGCAGGACTACAGTACAGGCTTCAGAGAGGCAGGACTACAGTACAGGCTTCAGAGAGGCAGGACTACAGTACAGGCTTCAGAGAGGCAGGACTAGAGTACAGGCTTCAGAGAGGCAGGACTACAGTACAGGCTTCAGAGAGGCAGGACTACAGTACAGGCTTCAGAGAGGCAGGACTACAGTACAGGCTTCAGAGAGGCAGGACTACAGTACAGGCTTCATTAAATAAATGGGGGTCACGTTTCAAATATTGTGCTATTTTCCAGATGTTTGTTTTCCTTTCTTCCCCCAAGTCAAATAGTCTACTTAAAAATCACTGGGAAGAAGTGATATTGTCTCTGTAAAAACCATTAGAAATCACAGGGGGAGGGACAGAGAGCTAGTGAGACCCATCTATGACAGATGAAGGAGGACAAGGAGGACAGAGTGAAGCCAAGTGTGAACGAGAGAGAGAGAGAGAGAGAGAGAGAGAGAGAGAAGGAGGGAAGGAAGGACTCCCTAGAATAACTAGATGGAGGGTTTGTATCACTCTGGCCTTGTTTCTGTCACGACGCTACACAGCAGTGGTGCAGCAACACAAACACACACGTACAGAGTGGCCAGTCCAGCATCACATGTAAACATTTCAGCAAATATTATTGTGTTTTCTTTTGTCTTTTGTTTTAAACAACAGAATTGTGTTACTGTTTTATAGTCCAGCTGCAGTAATAAAAAGGAGAGGATCGGTCGGATGGCACTATTGTTTCAGTTCATCACTGTTGTTATTTTTGTCTCAGGTATTTTCCAAGAGGTCAGTGTGGTAGACGTTACCCTCCATCTTTGTAGTTCACCTCCATCTTTGTAGTTCTTTGTAGTCCTTGGGTAGTGGTGCGTACCGTACTCAATAGTCCCCAGTGTGAGGGAGGAAGAGGAGGAAACCTCTTGTGATTGTGGCTCATGCTCTGGCTCAGAGGAAGGAGTTTAGTTTTGTCAGTGTGCTTTGACTTAGCGGCCCAGGACCCCACCGTCCACCTAGGAACACTGTCTGTCTATCTGTGTCCTTAATAACACCCTATTCCCTAGGTAGTGCACTACTTTTAGCCAGAGCTGTGAGGGGTTAGCCTGCAAAAGAGGTTCTGGACAGAAGTAGTGCCCTGCACGTGCAATAAGGCTCCATTTTAGATTGACCCCCTGTCTCATCAGAGTGGTTTTCTACAGTAGCACCAGGGGGAGGACAACTCACAGGGGAAGGGGAGAAAGAGAGAGCCTTGGGCCTTCAGACCTCCAGTCTGCTATAAGGTCTTAGTGGGGTCTCTATCATCTAGCCCAGCCCCAGCCAGCGCCGCCCCGATCCCAGTCACCCCGATTCCAGCAGCCATCCTGGACAAGGAATGGTGGTTCTGGTTCGGTGGAGGGCCAGAGAGGCTGTCCCCCGGCTCGGTCCAGTTGATAACGGGCTCCTCGGCGGGTAGCTGGTTCAGTTCTGACTGGGACCCGGTTCTGGAGGAAGCAGGGTTCCTGCTGATCACTAGGTCCAGTTTGTTTCCTGACTCGGCGATCAGAGGGACCACCAGACAGCAGTCGAAGTCTCTGGTCCTCACGTGGTTGATCTGAGAAACCAAAGACCAGAGAAATACTTATTTAGATTTGGTTTAAAAAGGCAACAAAAGGAAGTGATTTGAGTTTGGCGTTTCCAGCTAGCAAGCACAGACTGAAGGTCCATCGTGGGAAACCTCTGTTTGACCATCATCTGGTGAGCAGAGGTTTGCCACGATGCTGGTGTATATCTGGTTTAAAAGCTTTGGTTTAAAAGCCAAACAAATATGTGATATTTGTATTTCCTGAGACTGAAAGTTTAACTTCAGGCTTTGCCTCAGAGCGGTTTCCTTTCATTTCAGTTAGGAGCCGACAAGATCAATACATCTACTCTGTTTAAACCTTCAGGTGAACCGTTTGTAAAACCCAGTCCTGTTCTTCAAACAGGAAGTCAGAACACTTACGTTCTCTCTCTCTGCTCCTGTGTACGACTGATGTAATATTTACTGATGTACCCGTCAATTACAACCACAGTAAACATACAAGCTGAATAATGTATCATCTTGGCTATCGGAATAAACTGCAGTTCATTTCCTTGAGCACCTTTTGTGTTTGTGCTTTTAAAAACAACATTGTCAGCGACTTGGAAAAAAATAAAAGTTGAATAACGTCTCAGGTTGACGTTCACCTGTCAGAAAACTAAATTGTAGTTGAGTTCCTTGTTTGTGCTTTTAAAAAACAACAGTGACCTGAGGGAAGCTGATAAGGAAGACAGTCTCTCTCTCTCTCTGAGCAGCGAATAATGAGACAACCTCTCTTTTCATATGCTAATGACACGTTCACTAGATTGACAGCTTCCCTGGAGAGGGATTCATCTATCCATCAACACGAGTCTCTCTGCCAAGTAAGCCTCACTTAAACCAGCGGGAAATTAGGCCAATGTTGTGTATCAATTTGGGGCCCCAAAAAATACAAAAAATCCTTTGACGTTGTATGAACTGTGTAGATCTGCTCTACTTTAGGGAGTTCTGTAACATCCATATCTACTTCCTGTCTTTAGCTACACGGAAGAAATAGAAACTAATGGAAAGGTCAAATGAGTTCTTATCTAAATGTAGAAAGTGCTTGTGGGCGACGGAGAGAAACAACATGGTGCCGTTTCAGGCCTTGTGGCGGAGAGAAACAACATGGTGCAGTTTCAGGCCTTGTGACGGAGAGAAACAACATGGTGCAGTTTCAGGCCTTGTGACGGAGAGAAACAACATGGTGCAGTTTCAGGCCTTGTGGCGGAGAGAAACAACATGGTGCAGTTTCAGGCCTTGTGGCGGAGAGAAACAACATGGTGCCGTTTCAGGCCTTGTGGCGGAGAGAAACAACATGGTGCAGTTTCAGGCCTTGTGGCGGAGAGCGATGTGGGTGATGGTGTGTGTGTGTGTGTGTGTGTGTGTGTGCGTGTGTACCTGTAGCAGCCTGTCGTAGGACTTCAGGCCCCCGACCTCTGCAGGTCCACCTGGGCGGATGTTGTTGACATAGACACCTTTCTCCAGGAGGCCATCCGACACACTGAAGCCAAAGTCTTCAAGGTCCGACTCCTTCAACAGACTCACCTGCACAATCAATCAATAATGTCCTCAAACAATCAATCAATAATGTCCTCAACCAATCAATCAATAATGGCCTCAACCAATCAATCAATAATGGCCTCAACCAATCAATCAATAATGTCCTCAAACAATCAATCAATAATGTCCTCAACCAATCAATCAATAATGGCCTCAACCAATCAATCAATAATGGCCTCAACCAATCAATCAATAATGTCCTCAAACAATCAATCAATAATGTCCTCAACCAATCAATCAATAATGGCCTCAACCAATCAATCAATAATGTCCTCAACTATCAATGAAACATTTAACCTGGTGTAAATAATGCAGTTCATTAATAGACTGGATGACAGGCTGTGTCTGCTGACAGTCATAACGTGATTGATAGACTGGATGACAGGCTGTGTCTGCTGACAGTCATAATGTGAATGATAGACTGGATGACAGGCTGTGTCTGCTGACAGTCATAACGTGATTGATAGACTGGATGACAGGCTGTGTCTGCTGACAGTCATAATGTGAATGATAGACTGGATGAAGGCTGTGTCTGCTGACAGTCATAATGTGATTGATAGACTGGATGACAGGCTGTGTCTGCTGACAGTCATAATGTGAATGATAGACTGGATGAAGGCTGTGTCTGCTGACAGTCATAATGTGATTGATAGACTGGATGACAGGCTGTGTCTGCTGACAGTCATAACGTGATTGATAGACTGGATGACAGGCTGTGTCTGCTGACAGTCATAATGTGATTGATAGACTGGATGACAGGCTGTGTCTGCTGACAGTCATAATGTGATTGATAGACTGGATGACAGGCTGTGTCTGCTGACAGTCATAACGTGATTGATAGACTGGATGACAGGCTGTGTCTGCTGACAGTCATAATGTGATTGATAGACTGGATGACAGGCTGTGTCTGCTGACAGTCATAATGTGATTGATAGACTGGATGACAGGCTGTGTCTGCTGACAGTCATAACGTGATTGATAGACTGGATGACAGGCTGTGTCTGCTGACAGTCATAATGTGATTGATAGACTGGATGACAGGCTGTGTCTGCTGACAGTCATAACGTGATTGATAGACTGGATGACAGGCTGTGTCTGCTGACAGTCATAATGTGATTGATAGACTGGATGACAGGCTGTGTCTGCTGACAGTCATAATGTGATTGATAGACAGAATGACAGGCTGTGTCTGCTGACAGTCATAATGTGATTGATAGACTGAATGACAGGCTGTGTCTGCTGACAGTCATAATGTGATTGATAGACTGGATGACAGGCTGTGTCTGCTGACAGTCTTAACATGTCAGTACCAGAGCTTCATCATAACTGAAGTTGTCAAAAAGCTCAAGTTGAAGACACGCAGACACTTAAGATGCGTCAGCACGTTCTTACCTTCACAGGGTTTTTAACCCCTCTAACGTTCCATGAAATGAAGTAAACAGTGTAAAGAAAAGCAGCAGTACTCTGGCCCTGGAGGGCCTTGGTGGGCCCCGGGGGGCTTTGGAGGGCCCCAGAGGGCCTTGGTGGTGGTTTATCATCGTTACCTTGTGCAGCTCCACGGGGGTGGGCGACATGACGTCATTCATCTCCTGCTTCATCTTCCTCATGGCGAAGGCCTTGCGCCCCCCGTCGCTGGGCAGGGTGTTGGAGCGCGAGGACTGGTTGTACTGAGGCCGGGCTGCGCTGCGCTCCTGAAAGCTGGCCTGCCGACCCAGGTGGCTCCTCAGAGGAGCAGGGTCATGGTTCAGACTCAGACTGCTGCCTGACATAATGGTGGCCTGGAGGGGGGGGGGGAGAGGAGACACCGGGGGAGGAGATGAGGGAGGGAACCGAGAGAAAAAGAGAGAGGGGGAGAGAGGGAGGAGATGGGGTAGGGAGAGAGGAAGGGGAGAGGGGGGAGATGGAGAGAAGGGAGGGAGGGAGGGAGGGAGGGAGGGAGGGAGGGAGGGAGGGAGGGAGGGAGGGAGGGAGGGAGGGAGGGAGGGAGGGAGGGAGGGAGGGAGGGAGGGAGGAGGGAGGAGATGGAGAGGAGAGAAGGGAGGAAGAGAGAGGGGGAGAGGGAGGAGATGGGGAGGAAGAGAGGGGGGAGATGGAGAGGAGGGAGGGAGAAGAGAGACAGAGGAGGGGGAGGAGAGGGGAAATGAGAGGAGAGAGAGGAGGGGGAGAGGCCAGAAAGGGAGAACAGGGGGTTATGGTGATGAACTTCCAAAGTGAGATATGAAGTACAAGGTACGCTCATGGACATGAGAATTGCTCCAGGTGTAGAATGTGTTCAAGCAGTATGTCAAAGAGAAATGGTTTGATCGTAGAATAATAACATAGACAGTTCCTGTCAGAGGAGATGGTTGGTTCATCATCATCATGACCCAATAAACAAACAAAACATAGACGGAAAAACTTCAAAACCCAAGACGCCTTGCTGCAACTGTCCCATCATGCTTTGCTCACACCGCCATGCCCATTGTCACATCATCATCACTCTTCCCACCGATTGGACAGGAATGAGTGATGTCACTCAAACCACCAGACGTGGAAGTCTCATGTTTGTGACAAACAAGTGAAACTGAACACTGTTTGACCCAAGCTGATGCATAGAGGTGCTGCAGAAACCCGAAACAGTTTGGCAAACAACACACTGTCACAGTCTCCATGCACCAAGACACAAGGTACAGCGCTTTGACTCTAAATGGAAGATGTGTGTGATTCATTCCAACATACAATTTGCCAGTTTTCATGTTGACAAATGCAACATGCTCTTCAATACTGACATGAATTAACAGACATGTTCATTTAAAGCGAATGAGGAGCCGTAGGGTTCAATCCAAGCTGAGGTGGCATTTAATTCAGTCAAGCCTCCTTGATTTAATGTCTCCAAACCCGACAGGATAATTATTTCTCTTCCTTCCAAACTAACCTCTGTGATTCACACGGTGTCACTTACTTCCTGCATTGACACTTTCATTTCAAGGTTCATTTACAATGTATTGCTGAGCGTCAACACACCTCCAGGCAGCACTACGGATACATCCCAAATGGCCCACTATTCCCTTCATAGTATAGGGCCCATGTAGTGTATAATATAGGGAATAGGGCCCATGTAGTGTATAGGGCCTATGTAGTGTATAATATAGGGAATAGGGCCCATGTAGTGTATAATATAGGGAATAGGGCCCATGTAGTGTATAATATAGGGAATAGGGCCTATGTAGTATATAATATAGGGAATAGGGCCTATGCAGTGTATAATATAGGGAATAGGGCCCATGTAGTGTATAATATAGGGAATAGGGCCCATGTAGTGT
Organism: Oncorhynchus kisutch; assembly: GCF_002021735.2. Classification (NCBI taxonomy): domain Eukaryota; kingdom Metazoa; phylum Chordata; class Actinopteri; order Salmoniformes; family Salmonidae; genus Oncorhynchus; species Oncorhynchus kisutch. The sequence continues at coordinate 334,182 of NW_022265591.1, read as the reverse complement.
ATAATATAGGGAATAGGGTGCTATGTAGTATATAATATAGGGAATAGGGCCCATGTAGTGTATAATATAGGGAATAGGGTGCTATGTAGTGTATAATATAGGGAATAGGGCCCATGTAGTGTATAATATAGGGAATAGGGCCCATGTAGTGTATAATATAGGGAATAGGGTGCTATGTAGTATATAATATAGGGAATAGGGTGCTATGTAGTGTATAATATAGGGAATAGGGCCCATGTAGTGTATAATATAGGGAATAGGGCCCATGTAGTGTATAATATAGGGAATAGGGCCCATGTAGTGTATAATATAGGGAATAGGGTGCTATGTAGTATATAATATAGGGAATAGGGTGCTATGTAGTGTATAATATAGGGAATAGGGCCTATGCAGTGTATAATATAGGGAATAGGGTGCTATGTAGTATATAATATAGGGAATAGGGCCCATGTAGTGTATAATATAGGGAATAGGGCCCATGTAGTGTATAATATAGGGAATAGGGCCCATGTAGTGTATAATATAGGGAATAGGGCTCATGTAGTGTATAATATAGGGAATAGGGCCCATGTAGTGTATAATATAGGGAATAGGGCCCATGTAGTATATAATATAGGGAATAGGGCCCATATAGTGTATAATATAGGGAATAGGGTGCTATGTAGTATATAATATAGGGAATAGGGTGCTATGTAGTGTATAATATAGGGAATAGGGCCCATGTAGTGTATAATATAGGGAATAGGGCCCATGTAGTGTATAATATAGGGAATAGGGTGCTATGTAGTATATAATATAGGGAATAGGGTGCTATGTAGTATATAATATAGGGAATAGGGCCCATGTAGTGTATAATATAGGGAATAGGGTGCTATGTAGTGTATAATATAGGGAATAGGGCCCATGTAGTGTATAATATAGGGAATAGGGTGATATGTAGTGTATAATATAGGGAATAGGGTGCCATTAGGGACATATCCAATGAGTTTAAATATGCCAAACAACATCTAAATGAGTAATGACCTCACCTTCATCAATGACAACATATGGTGCTGTATTGAGGTTTCGCTGGCTAGTCTGACTCACAATCAACGATGCAATATTTCAACCTTCATTTTCTCTACGTGAAAATGAACATTGTTTCCTAGTTGTCGTGCCTTAAATACACAGGGATATATTTGTAGTTAGATTGCCCTTTGTGTCTAGGCTTGCCTTGAGGACAGAACAGGGAGTGTTCAGCCTGTGGTTGGCCGTGGATCTATAGCCAGGGTAGATGGGTTTGGATCTATAACCAGGGTAGATGGGTTTGGATCTATAACCAGGGTAGATGGGTTTGAATCTATAGCCAGGGTAGATGGACCTCTATGGATGTCTGACCATAGATTTAGGGTTTGGATCTATAGCCAGGGTAGATGGGTTTGAATCTATAGCCAGGGTAGATGGGTTTGAATCTATAACCAGGGTAGATGGGTTTGAATCTATAACCAGGGTAGATGGGTTTGAATCTATAGCCAGGGTAGATGGGTTTGAATCTATAGCCAGGGTAGATGGGTTTGAATCTATAGCCAGGGTAGATGGGTTTGAATCTATAACCAGAGTAGATGGGTTTGAATCTATAGCCAGGGTAGATGGGTTTGAATCTATAACCAGGGTAGATGGGTTTGAATCTATAGCCAGGGTAGATGGGTTTGGATCTATAACCAGGGTAGATGGGTTTGAATCTATAACCAGGGTAGATGGGTTTGAATCTATAACCAGGGTAGATGGGTTTGAATCTATAACCAGGGTAGATGGGTTTGAATCTATAACCAGGGTAGATGGGTTTGAATCTATAACCAGGGTAGATGGGTTTGAATCTATAACCAGGGTAGATGGTCCTCTATGGATGTCCGACCATAGAGTCAGGGTTTGAATGGACCCCCAGGATCTGAGACAAGCTGCACTGGTGATCATCAGAGGCTACAGAGCACCCCCCGCAGCCCACTAGCATGAGAGAGAGAGAGAAAGAGAAAGAGAGAGAGACAGAGACAGAGACAGAGACAAGAGAGAGAGAGAGAGAAGCCAGCAGTACAGGGACAGCACCAGGGTGCCACAGTGTCCAGCTACAAGCAGAGAGGAAGCATCAAAAAGGAAAAGGGTGTACCAAGTTTCTCTTATTCAGAAGCCTGTCTGGCTCGTCCTGGAAAGAGAAGGAGCGGTTACACACATCCACAGGAAGTGACATCATGCGATTGAAAAAAAAAGAGAACTCCAAAACAGGAAGTGGAAGGGATGGGGACAGAAGAGGTGAAAGGTGAGAGTTGAGAGCTTTTCTTCACCAATATGTTACTGTATAAGTAATGCCACTGATCTAGAAGATACGTAGGTTTGTCAGTGTTCTGTTTGTATTGTACTGTGATGAATGAGACTATATGACCTCAGCAATTTTAAATCTACTGTGATGAATGAAACTGTACATGACCTCAGCAATTTTAAATCTATTGTGATGAATGAAACTGTGGATGCCAGACTGGCAGCAGGTCTCCAGATCTTCCAGGGCCTGAGACCAGAGGTTCTCTTCCTGGTCCGGCGCGGTTATTATTGCACTGTGATGAATGAAACTGTACATGACCTCAGCCATTTTAAATCTATTATGATGAATGAAACTGTGGATGCCAGACTGGCAGCAGGTCTCCAGATCTTCCAGGGCCTGAGACCAGAAGTTCTCTTCCTGGTCCGGCTCGGTTATTATTGCACTGTGATGAATGAAACTGTAGGTGTATTCGGCCATTTTGGTTCCTTGTTTACCTCCAGTTCCCTCAGGATGCCAGACTGGCCACAGGTCTCTAGATCTTCCAGGGCCTGAGACCAGAAGTTCTCTTCCTGGTCCGGCTCGGTCCCGTCATGACCCACAGTGAACCTAGAGGGGGGAAGAGGTCAGAGGTTTTAATACCCCCCAGTCAGCCAATCAGTGAGCAGTCAGGGCAGGCGACCGCACTGATGAGGGCTGGTGACCACAACGTGTGGGATAGGTGTCAATGGGCTGTGCAGGCAGAGAGAGTGGAACAGTAAGTAGGTAGCTAGGTAGGTAGGATAGGGAAGTAGGTAGGTAGGTAGGTAGGTAGGATAGGGAAGTAGGTAGGTAGGATAGGGAAGTAGGTAGGTATCTAGGTAGGTAGGATAGGGAAGTAGGTAGATAGGATTGGGAAGTAGGTAGGTAGGATTGGGAAGTAGGTAGATGGGATAGGGAAGTAGGTAAGTAGGATAGGGAAGTAGGTAGATGGGTAGGTAGGATAGGGAAGTAGGTAGGTATCTAGGTAGGTAGGATAGGGAAGTAGGTAGGTAGGATAGGGATGTAGGTAGATGGGATAGGGAAGAAGGTAAGTAGGATAGGGAAGTAGGTAGGTAGGATAGGGAAGTAGGTAGGTATCTAGGTAGGTAGGATAGGGAAGTAGGTAGATGGGATAGGGAAGTAAGTAGGTAGGATAGGGAAGTAGGTAGGTAGGATAGGGAAGTAGGTAGGTAGGTAGGTAGGATAGGGAAGTAGGTAGATGGGATAGGGAAGTAGGTAGATGGGATAGGGAAGTAGGTAGGTAGGATAGGGAAGTAGGTAGGTAGGATTGGGAAGTAGGTAGGTAGGATAGGGAAGTAGGTAGGTAGGATTGGGAAGTAGGTAGATGGGATAGGGAAGTAGGTAGGTAGGATAGGGAAGTAGGTAGGTAGGATAGGGAAGTAGGTAGGTGGGATAGGGAAGTAGGTAGGCATCTAGGTAGGTAGGATTGGGAAGTAGGTAGGTAGGATTGGGAAGTAGGTAGGTAGGATTGGGAAGTAGGTAGGTAGGATAGGGAAGTAGGTAGGTAGGATAGGGAAGTAGGTAGGTGGGATAGGGAAGTAGGTAGGTAGGATAGGGAAGTAGGTAGGTAGCTAGGTAGCTAGGTAGGGAGCTAGGTAGGTAGCTAGGTAGGTAGCTAGGTAGGTAGGTAGGTTGCTAGGTAGGTAGCTAGGTAGGTAGGTAGGTTGCTAGGTAGGTAGCTAGGTAGGTAGGTAGGTAGGTAGGAGAGAGACAGGTGAGTGTGTGTAGTGTTGAGGTTAGGAGAGAGACATGGTGGCTTGCTTGGTTTAAGTGGGAGACTGGGAGGTCTCAGTGAGAGGTTTGGGTTTGGGTTGAGAACAGTAGCGGTGCGAGGATACATTCTTGCCCTGTGCCACCCAGGTTAGGGTTAGGTGGGGTTAGGGTTGGGTTGGTTTGAGAACTAAAGGGGTATAAGGAGACAGCCCTGCCGTGTGCCTCCCAGGTTAGGGTTAGGTGGGGTTAGGGTTGGTTGGTTTGAGAACTAAAGGGGTATAAGGAGACAGCCCTGCCGTGTGCCTCCCAGGTTAGGGTTAGGTGGGGTTAGGGTTGGTTGGTTTGAGAACTAAAGGGGTATAAGGAGACAGCCCTGCCGTGTGCCTCCCAGGTTAGGGTTAGGTGGGGTTAGGGTTGGTTGGTTTGAGAACTAAAGGGGTATAAGGAGACAGCCCTGCCGTGTGCCTCACCTGCTGTCAGTGATTAGACCCGTGGGCAGTGTAGAAGCTCTGTCGAACGTCAAGGAAGAGAGGAACTTCAACAATATATCAAGAACACCAAGACACCAATTTAGATTCCCTTTGATGACGGTTAGCTGATGAACAATTCTGGTGAATCTTTGTACCTCCTTGAGATCATCTTTGAGAAATAGAGGAGAACCCCCCCCTCTGTACTTCCTGTCCCAAATCTGTGTTCTGTACTTCCTGTCCCAAATCTGTGTTCTGTACTTCCTGTCCCAAATCTGTGTTCTGTACTTCCTGTCCCAAATCTGTGTTCTGTACTTCCTGTCCCAAATCTGTGTTCTGTACTTCCTGTCCCAAATCTGTGTTCTGTACTTCCTGTCCCAAATCTGTGTTCTGTACTTCCTGTCCCAAATCTGTGTTCTGTACTTCATGTCCCAAATCTGTGTTCTGTACTTCCTGTCCCAAATCTGTGTTCTGTACTTCCTGTCCCAAATCTGTGTTCTGTACTTCCTGTCCCAAATCTGTGTTCTGTCCCTCATGTCCCAAATCTGTGTTCTGTACTTCCTGTCCCAAATCTGTGTTCTGTACTTCCTGTCCCAAATCTGTGTTCTGGACTTCCTGTCCCAAATCTGTGTTCTGTACTTCCTGTCCCAAATCTGTGTTCTGTACTTCCTGTCCCAAATCTGTGTTCTGTACTTCCTGTCCCAAATCTGTGTTCTGTACTTCCTGTCCCAAATCTGTGTTCTGTCCCTTTTGGACTTCATTCAAAAGCTCAAAAGGGATTTATGATAGAAGATGATGACTGAATTTATAAAGAGCTTCTTCATCAAACGCAAACAGCCGTTAGCCAAAGGTGCTACACACACACACACACACACACACACACACACACACACAGACACACACAGACACAGACACAGACACAGACACAGACACAGACACACACAGACACAGACACAGACACACACACACACACAGACACAGACACAGACACACACACACACACACACACACACAGACACACACACACACACACACACACACACAGACACAGACACACACACAGACACACACACACACACACACACACACACACACACACACACACACACACACACACACACACACACACACACACACACACACTGGGGCAGACCTGCCAATGCCACAAACAGCCGTTAGCCAAAGGTGCTACACACACACACACACACACACACAGACACACACACAGACACACACACACACACACACACAGACACACACACACACACACACACACACACACACACACACACACACACACACAGACACACACACACACACACACACACACACACAGACACACACACACACTGGGGCAGACCTGCCAATGCCACAAACAGCCGTTAGCCAAAGGTGCTACACACACACACACACACACACAGACACACACACAGACACACACACACACACACACACACAGACACACACACACACACACAGACACACACACAGACACACACACACACACACACACACACACACACACACACACACACACACACAGACACAGACACACACACACACACACCTGCCAATGCCACAAACAGCCATTAGCCAAGGTCAAGTTCAAATAGCAGCTCTCTGTGTGTGATCCAGCTCTACCTGTGGAAACATCTACGATTTATGCTAGAGCTGCGTCCACATGGGTGCTACACACACACAGACACACTGGGGCAGCAACACCTCTAGATACATACTAGTAATATTTCACTAATAATAGCTTAAAGTTGTAGTGTTTCTGGGCTGTTGTTGTATACGGTGTGTGTGTGTGTGTGCGTGTGTGTGTGTGTGTGTGTGTATATGTGTGTGTGTGTGTGTATATGTGTGTGTGTGTGTGTGTGTGTGTGTATGTGTGTATGTGTGTATGTGTGTGTGTGTGTGTGTGTGTATATGTGTGTGTGTGTGTGTGTTCAGGGAATGCAGAACAATCACTGAAACATGACTGAGGTGTTTGACAGTTGGTTGCAATATTTTATCTGACCTTTATTTAACCAGGCAAGTCAGTTAAGAACAAATGTTTATTTTCAATGACGGCCTAGGAACAGTGGGTAGACTTCCTGTTCAGGGACAGAACGACAGATTTTGTACCTTGTCAGCTCAGCGATTCGATCTTGCAACCTTTGGGTTACTAGTCCAACGCTCTAACCACTAGTCTACCTGCCTCTAACCACTAGGCTACCTGCCTCTAACCACTAGGCTACCTGCCTCTAACAACTAGGCTACCTGCCTCTAACCACTAGGCTACCTGCCTCTAACCACTAGGCTACCTGCCTCTAACCACTAGGCTACCTGCCTCTAACCACTAGGCTACCTGCCTCTAACCACTAGGCTACCTGCCTCTAACCACTAGGCTACCTGCCTCTAACAACTAGGCTACCTGCCTCTAACCACTAGGCTACCTGCCTCTAACCACTAGGCTACCTGCCTCTAACCACTAGGCTACCCTGCCTCTAACCACTAGGCTACCCTGCCTTTAACCACTAGTCTACCTGCCTCTAACCACTAGGCTACCCAGCCTCTAACCACTAGGCTACCTACCTCTAACCACTAGGCTACCTGCCTCTAACCACTAGGCTACCTGCCTCTAACCACTAGGCTACCTGCCTCTAACAACTAGGCTACCTGCCTCTAACCACCAGGCTACGCTGCCTCTAACCACTAGGCTACCCTGCCTCTAACCACTAGGCTACCCTGCCTCTAACCACTAGGCCACACTGCCTCTAAACACTAGGCTACGCTGCCTCTAACCACCAGGCAAGGCTTCCTCTAACCACTAGGCTACCCTGCCTCTAACCACTAGGCTACCCTGCCTCTAACCACTAGGCTACCTGCCTCTAACCACTAGGCTACCCTCCCTCTAACCACTAGGCTACGCTGCCTCTAACCACTAGGCTACCTGCCTCTAACCATTAGGCTACCCTGCCTCTAACCACTAGGCTACGCTGCCTCTAACCACTAGGCTACGCTGCCTCTAACCACTAGGCTACCCTGACTCTAACCACTAGGCCACGCTGCCTCTAACCACTAGGCTACCCTGCCTCTAACCACTAGGCTACCTGCCTCTAACCACTAGGCTACCCTGGCTCTAACCACTAGGCTACCGTGCCTCTAACCACTAGGCTACCCTGCCTCTAACCACTAGGCTACGCTGCCTCTAACCACTAGGCTACGCTGCCTCTAACCACTAGGCTACCCTGCCTCTAACCACTAGGCCACGCTGCCTCTAACCACTAGGCTACCCTGCCTCTAACCACTAGGCTACCTGCCTCTAACCACTAGGGTACCCTGCCTCTAACCACTAGGCTACGCTGCCTCTAACCACTAGGCTACGCTGCCTCTAACCACTAGGCTACCCCGCCTCTAACCACTAGGCTACCCTGCCTCTAACCACTAGGCTACCTGTCTCTAACCACTAGGCTACCTGCCTCTAACCACTAGGCTACCTGTCTCTAAGCACTAGGCTACCCTGCCTCTAACCACTAGGCTACCCTGCCTCTAACCACTAGGCTACCCCGCCTCTAACCACTAGGCTACCTGCCTCTAACCACTAGGCTACCTGCCTCTAACCACTAGGCTACCTGTCTCTAACCACTAGGCTACCTGCCTCTAACCACTAGGCTACCCTGCCTCTAACCACTAGGCTACCCTGCCTCTAACCACTAGGCTACCTACCTCTAACCACTAGGCTACCCTGCCTCTAACCACTAGGCTACCCTGCCTCTAACCACTAGGCTACCTGCCTCTAACCACTAGGCTACCCCGCCTCTAACCACTAGGCTACCTGCCTCTAACCACTAGGCTACCTGCCTCTAACCACTAGGCTACCTGTCTCTAACCACTAGGCTACCTGCCTCTAACCACTAGGCTACGCTGCCTCTAACCACTAGGCTACCCTGCCTCTAACCACTAGGCTACCCTGCCTCTAACCACTAGGCTACCTACCTCTAACCACTAGGCTACCTGCCTCTAACCACTAGGCTACCTGCCTCTAACCACTAGGCTACCTGCCTCTAACAACTAGGCTACCTGCCTCTAACCACCAGGCTACGCTGCCTCTAACCACTAGGCTACCCTGCCTCTAACCACTAGGCTACCCTGCCTCTAACCACTAGGCCACACTGCCTCTAAACACTAGGCTACGCTGCCTCTAACCAACAGGCAAGGCTTCCTCTAACCACTAGGCTACCCTGCCTCTAACCACTAGGCTACCCTGCCTCTAACCACTAGGCTACCTGCCTCTAACCACTAGGCTACCCTCCCTCTAACCACTAGGCTACGCTGCCTCTAACCACTAGGCTACGCTGCCTCTAACCATTAGGCTACCCTGCCTCTAACCACTAGGCTACGCTGCCTCTAACCACTAGGCTACGCTGCCTCTAACCACTAGGCTACCCTGCCTCTAACCTCTAGGCCACGCTGCCTCTAACCACTAGGCTACCCTGCCTCTAACCACTAGGCTACCCTGCCTCTAACCACTAGGCTACCCTGCCTCTAACCACTAGGCTACCCTGCCTCTAACCACTAGGCTACTCTGCCTCTAACCACTAGGCTACCCTGCCTCTAACCACTAGGCTACCTGCCTCTAACCACTAGGCTACCTGTCTCTAACCACTAGGCTACCTGCATCTAACCACTAGGCTACCTGCCTCTAACCACTAGGCTACCCCGCCTCTAACCACTAGGCTACCCTGTCTCTAACCACTAGGCTACCCTGTCTCTAACCACTAGGCTACCTGCATCTAACCACTAGGCTACCTGTCTCTAACCACTAGGCTACCTGCATCTAACCACTAGGCTACCTGCCTCTAACCACTAGGCTACCCCGCCTCTAACCACTAGGCTACCCTGCCTCTAACCACTAGGCTACCTGTCTCTAACCACTAGGCTACCTGCATCTAACCACTAGGCTACCTGTCTCTAACCACTAGGCTACCTGCATCTAACCACTAGGCTACCTGTCTCTAACCACTAGGCTACCTGCATCTAACCACTAGGCTACCTGCCTCTAACCACTAGGCTACCTGCCTCTAACCACTAGGCTACCTGCATCTAACCACTAGGCTACCTGCCTCTAACCACTAGGCTACCTGCCTCTAACCACTAGGCTACCTGCCTCTAACCACTAGGCTACCTGCCTCTAACCACTAGGCTACCTGTCTCTAACCACTAGGCTACCTGCCTCTAACCACTAGGCTACCTGCCTCTAACCACTAGGCTACCTGTCTCTAACCACTAGGCTACCTGCCTCTAACCACTAGGCTACGCTGCCTCTAACCACTAGGCTACCCTGCCTCTAACCACTAGGCTACCCTGCCTCTAACCACTAGGCTACCCCGCCTCTAACCACTAGGCTACCCTGCCTCTAACCACTAGGCTACTCTGCCTCTAACCACTAGGCTACCCTGCCTCTAACCACTAGGCTACCTGCCTCTAACCACTAGGCTACCTGTCTCTAACCACTAGGCTACCTGTCTCTAACCACTAGGCTACCTGCATCTAACCACTAGGCTACCTGCCTCTAACCACTAGGCTACCCCGCCTCTAACCACTAGGCTACCCTGCCTCTAACCACTAGGCTACCTGTCTCTAACCACTAGGCTACCTGCATCTAACCACTAGGCTACCTGTCTCTAACCACTAGGCTACCTGCATCTAACCACTAGGCTACCTGCCTCTAACCACTAGGCTACCTGCCTCTAACCACTAGGCTACCTGCCTCTAACCACTAGGCTACCTGTCTCTAACCACTAGGCTACCTGCCTCTAACCACTAGGCTACCCCGCCTCTAACCACTAGGCTACCTGCCTCTAACCACTAGGCTACCTGTCTAACCACTAGGCTACCTGTCTCTAACCACTAGGCTACCCTGCCTCTAACCACTAGGCTACCTGCCTCCCCAGATAAAGGACCAGTGGTGGTGTCGCTGAGAGGTCAGAGGTTAGAGGTTCAGGGAGTTAAAGGTCAGAACAGGGTTGTACGTACCCGCCGGTGGTGGGCCTGTCCCATTCGTCGTCGCTGAGGCCCAGGTCTGCCAGGACGTTGTGTCTCTGGCGGGTGCTGACGGGAGACAGGCTGCCTTGGCTGGGCTTGGCGTTCCTCCACTCATGGCTGTGGAAGCTGTAGCCAGACGCCTGGAAACCTGGGGCTGGGACGGGATACACACACACACCACAAGACTACGTTAGCCCACGGAGCTAAAGCCTAGAGCTAACACAGTCGGTTCAGCTGTCAGGCAAGTCTCCTCCTCACATCAGCATCATTCATAGTTCATAGGTCAAAACCCTCCACTACATCTCCACTGTATGGACCTGACGTGCTACCTGTCATTGAACGTGATAATGTAGTAACAACGTCTTGGTGAATGGATCTACCTGCCATTGAACGTGATAATGTAGTACGTCTTGGTGAATGGATCTACCTGCCATTGAACGTGATAATGTAGTACAAACGTCTTGGTGAATGGATCTACCTGTCATTGAACGTGATAATGTGGTACAACATCTTGGTGAATGGATCTACCTGTCATTGAACGTGATAATGTAGTACAACGTGATTCTCTCTCTCTCTCTCTCTCTCTCTCTCTGTCTCTGTCTCTGTCTCTCTCCCTCTCTCTCTCTTTCTGGTCTGATATTGAGTTAAACAAAGACATCTGACTGTTTGGCTGCAGCAACTCTATTCTGCTGCTGTGTTTCATCAATAATGTAGAGCTGGTGGAGTTTCTATTCCTTGTGTGTGATCCAGCTCTACCGGTGGAAACATCTATGCATATGAATTTTCTCATCATAGTAAATCTCCTAATAGGATCAGCATATATAGTACACTACTTTAGACCAGAGCCCTATTCCCTATATAGTACACTACTTTAGACCAGAGCCCTATTCCCTATATAGTACACTACTTTAGTCCAGAGCCCTATTGCCTATATAGTACACTACTTTAGACCAGAGCCCTATTCCCTATATAGTGCACTACTTTAGACCAGAGCCCTATTCCCTATATAGTACACTACTTTAGACCAGAGCCCTATTCCCTATATAGTGCACTACTTTAGACCAGATCCCTATTCCCTATATAGTGCACTACTTTAGACCAGAGCCCTATTCCCTATATAGTACACTACTTTAGACCAGAGCCCTAGTCCCTTTATAGTACACTACTTTAGACCAGAGCCCTATTCCCTATATAGTACACTACTTTAGACCAGAGCCCTATTCCCTATATAGAACACTACTTTAGACCAGAGCCCTATTCCCTATATAGTACACTACTTTAGTCCAGAGCCCTATTCCCTATATAGTACACTACTTTAGACCAGGGCCCTATTCCATAGAAAGTGCACTACTTTAGACCAGAACCCTATGTGTGTGTTTGCGCTTGTAGTGTGTGTGTGTGTGTGTGTGTGTTCTCTCCCTCGGCAGGGTGATTATAGTTAACTAAGAGGCCTTACTGTGTGGGGAGGAGACTAATTGTAAATCCAACACATCATTGCTGTGGGGATCATTCTATCATTATAATGGTTAAGGGCATCCCTAGATCCATTAGCCAATAATTTCCTACTCAGTAGAAGAAAAAAATTAGAATGGTCTTCCAGCCAATCCCCACGTCGCCTCGCCCACAGCTGTATAACGCATAATGAATGCTCTGATATAAATTACCCTCTAGGAATCAGGAAGGATGTATTGGCAACGTGAGTTGTATTCTCTAAAGTCTATGGTATTGGACTACTGCCGTGGATGTTGCTATGGTGATGGCCAGTAATGGTTTGTTTTATCAGTATTGTTTTGGCCTTTCTAGGGAGTTTTTCCTAGCCACCGTGCTTCTACACCTGCATTGCTTACTGTTTGGGGTTTTAGGCTGGGTTTCTGTACAGCACTTTGAGATATCAGCTGATGTACGAAGGGCTATATAAATAAATTTGATATTGTGTTTTTGGACACTCTGTCTGTCCCTCAATGTCTGTAACTGTCAGGTACACAAGTGCCACATATGTATGTACACACGCACGCACGCACGCACACACTCTCTCTCTTTCTTTCCTCTCACCCTGGGTGTTGAAGGTGGTGTCTATGGCCGAGCCGTCCCAGGACTCCACGGCTGAGTCCACAGAGGGGATGGTGGTGGAGTAGAGGTCAGAGAGCTTCCCAAGTTTCTGGCTCTCTGCCTGGTTTCCCAGCCCTGCCTCGTCCTCCACATCACTCAGCATCACATCACTGAGATGACCAGACACCGACGGCTGCTTGGGACTGGCCACTAGAGGAGGGAGGGAGAGGGAGGGGGAGAGAGAATATGAGAATATGAGATGGGGGAGAGAGGGAGAGAGATGGGGAAGAGAGAGAGAGAGAGAGAGATGGGGGAGAGAGGGAGAGAGAGAGAGAGACAGAGAGAGATGGGGGAGAGAGACAGAGACAGAGAGACAGAGAGAGAGAGAGAGAGAGAGAGAGAGACAGAGAGAGAGAGAGAGAGAGAGAGACATGGGGGATAGAGGGAGAGAGAGACGGGGAGAGAGACAGAGAGACAGAGAGAGAGAGAGAGAGAGAGAGAGAGAGAGAGAGAGAGAGAGAGAGATGGGGGAGAGAGAGAGAGAGAGAGAGAGAGAGAGAGAGAGAGAGAGAGAGGCAGAGAGGGGGGACAGAGAGAGACAGAGAGAGAGAGAAACGAGGGAGAGAGAGAGACGCGAGAGAGAGAGAGAGAGAGAGAGAGAGGAGAGAGAGAGAGAGAGAAGAGAGAGAGAGAAGAGGGAAAGAGACAAGCAGAGGAAGAAATGCTAACGAAATCTGTTATTTTCCCTCACAGCCATTTCCAGACGACTTCTAAATCAATCTCACTGTAGTTTCAGCAGAAATAAGCCCAGCTCGAGATAAGAGCAAATTGTCTTCTGTATCTGCAGTAAATGATATGTATAGAATCCATTTGGCAGCCTAAACCAACCCAACAAGTGTTCTGGGATAGGGGGACCGTGTTGAAATACTACTTCATCCACTGTGATGAGGTGTGTACAGCGTTGATATGGGTGATGTGTGCGTGAGCGGGTGTGTGTGTGTGTTTAGGTGTGTTTATGTGTGTGTGTGTGTGTTTAAGTGTGTGTGTGTGTGTGTTTAGGTGTGTGTGTGTGTGTGTGTGTGTTTTAGGTGTGTGTGTGTGTGTTCAGGTGTGTGTGTGTGTGTGTGTGTTTAGGTGTGTGTGTGTGTTTAGGTGTGTGTGTGTGTGTGTGTGTGTTTAGGTGTGTGTGTGTGTTTAGGTGTGTGTGTGTGTGTTTAGGTGTGTGTGTGTGTGTGTGTGTTTAGATGGGTGATGTGTGTGTGTTTAGGGTGTGTTTAGGTGTGTGTGTTTAAGTGTGTGTGTTTAGGTGTGTGTGTGTGTTTAGGTGTGTTGTGTGTGTGTGTGTGTTTAGGTGTGTGTGTGTGTGTTTAGGTGTGTGTGTGTGTTTAGGTGTGTGTGTGTTTAGGTGTGTGTGTGTTTAGGTGTGTGTGTGTTTACGTGGGTGTGTGTGTGTTTAGGTGTGTGTTTAGGTGTGTTTATGTGTGTATGTGTGTTTATGTGTGTGTGTGTGTTTAGGTGTGTGTGTGTGTGTTTAGGTGTGTGTGTGTGTTTAGGTGTGTTTAGGTGTGTGTGTTTAGGTGTGTGTGTGTGTTTAGGTGTGTGTGTGTGTTCAGGTGTGTGTGTGTGTGTTTATGTGTGTGTGTGTGTGTGTGTTTAGGTGTGTGTGTATGTGTTTAGGTGTGTGTGTGTGTGTTTAGGTGTGTGTGTATGTGTTTAGGTGTGTGTGTGTGTGTGTTTAGGTGTGTTTGTGTGTGTTTAGGTGTGTGTGTGTGTTTAGGTGTGTGTGTGTTTAGATGTGTGTGTGTTTAGGTGTGTGTTTAGGTGTGTGTGTGTGTGTTTAGGTGTGTGTGTGTTTAGGTGTGTTTTTAGGTGTGTGTGTGTGTGTACATGGTACAGTCCAGCACAGCATAGATAACTAACGTGTTAGGGTACAGTACATTGTTATGTAGCTGTATGTACAACATGGTTCCCTGAACCTTGACCCAGTGAGTGCTCTGTTTGTACTATGTCATGTGTGACGGTCTTTTACCCCAGTGAGTGCTCTGTTTGTACTATGTCATGTGTGACGGTCTTTGACCCCAGTGAGTGCTCTGTTTGTACTATGTCATGTGTGACGGTCTTTGACCCCAGTGAGTGCTCTGTTTGTACTATGTCGTGTGTGACGGTCTTTGACCCCAGTGAGTGCTCTGTTGTACTATGTCGTGTGTGACGGTCTTTGACCCCAGTGAGTGCTCTGTTTGTACTATGTCGTGTGTGACGGTCTTTGACCCCAGTGAGTGCTCTGTTTGTACTATGTCGTGTGTGACGGTCTTTTACCCCAGTGAGTGCTCTGTTTGTACTATGTCGTGTGTGACGGTCTTTGACCCCAGTGAGTGCTCTGTTTGTACTATGTCGTGTGTGACGGTCTTTGACCCCAGTGAGTGCTCTGTTTGTACTATGTCATGTGTGACGGTCTTTGACCCCAGTGAGTGCTCTGTTTGTACTATGTCATGTGTGACGGTCTTTGACCCCAGTGAGTGCTCTGTTTGTACTATGTCATGTGTGACGGTCTTTGACCCCAGTGAGTGCTCTGTTTGTACTATGTCGTGAGTGACGGTCTTTGACCCCAGTGAGTACTCTGTTTGTACTATGTCGTGTGTGACGGTCTTTGACCCCAGTGAGTGCTCTGTTTGTACTATATCGTGTGTGACAGTCTTTGACCCCAGTGAGTGCTCTGTTTGTACTATGTCATGTGTGACGGTCTTTGACCCCAGTGAGTGCTCTGTTTGTACTATGTCATGTGTGATGGTCTTTGACCCCAGTGAGTGCTCTGTTTGTACTATGTCGTGTGTGACGGTCTTTGACCCCAGTGAGTGCTCTGTTTGTACTATGTCATGTGTGATGGTCTTTGACCCCAGTGAGTGCTCTGTTTGTACTATGTCGTGTGTGACGGTCTTTGACACCAGTGAGTGCTCTGTTTGTACTATGTCGTGTGTGACGGTCTTTGACCCCAGTGAGTGCTCTGTTTGTACTATGTCGTGTGTGACGGTCTTTGACCCCAGTGAGTGCTCTGTTTGTACTATGTCGTGTGTGACGGTCTTTGACCCCAGTGAGTGCTCTGTTTGTACTATGTCGTGTGTGACGGTCTTTGACCCCAGTGAGTGCTCTGTTTGTACTATGTCATGTGTGATGGTCTTTGACCCCAGTGAGTGCTCTGTTTGTACTATGTCGTGTGTGACGGTCTTTGACACCAGTGAGTGCTCTGTTTGTACTATGTCGTGTGTGACGGTCTTTGACCCCAGTGAGTGCTCTGTTTGTACTATGTCGTGTGTGACGGTCTTTGACCCCAGTGAGTGCTCTGTTTGTACTATGTCATGTGTGACGGTCTTTGACCCCAGTGAGTGCTCTGTTTGTACTATGTCATGTGTGACGGTCTTTGACCCCAGTGAGTGCTCTGTTTGTACTATGTCATGTGTGATGGTCTTTGACCCCAGTGAGTGCTCTGTTTGTACTATGTCATGTGTGACGGTCTTTTACCCCAGTGAGTGCTCTGTTTGTACTATGTCATGTGTGATGGTCTTTTACCCCAGTGAGTGCTCTGTTTGTACTATGTCATGTGTGACGGTCTTTGACCCCAGTGAGTGCTCTGTTTGTACTATGTCATGTGTGACGGTCTTTGACCCCAGTGAGTGCTCTGTTTGTACTATGTCATGTGTGATGGTCTTTGACCCCAGTGAGTGCTCTGTTTGTACTATGTCATGTGTGACGGTCTTTGACCCCAGTGAGTGCTCTGTTTGTACTATGTCATGTGTGACGGTCTTTGACCCCAGTGAGTGCTCTGTTTGTACTATGACACAACATAAAGGTCACGTTAACTGACTGATGTTATCTCCTAGGACACAACATAAAGGTCACGTTAACTGACTGATGTTATCTCCTAGGACACAACATAAAGGTCACGTTAACTGACTGATATTATCTCCTAGGACACAACATAAAGGTCACGTTATCTGACTGATGTTATCTCCTAGGACACAACATAAAGGTCACGTTAACTGACTGATGTTATCTCCTAGGACACAACATAAAGGTCACGTTAACTGACTGATATTATCTCACAGAACAAAGCGTATCAGATCTCCTGAGTCTGTGATG
>NW_022265591.1:284957-314957 GCF_002021735.2 Oncorhynchus kisutch | reverse complement strand
CACAGGACAGCACAGTGTCTACCTCCGTCCCTTGGCTTTACAACTCTGTCCCCATGCTGGGACAAGCACTGGTCAGGGTTAGGACCAGGGTTAGGACCAGGGTTAGGACCAGGGTCAGGTTCAGGGTTAGGACCAGGGTTAGGACCAGGGTTAAGACCAGGGTTAAGACCAGGGTCAGGTTCAGGGTTAGGACCAGGGTTAATACCAGGGTTAAGACCAGGGTGAAGACCAGGGTTAAGACCAGGGTTAGGGCCAGGGTTAAGACCAGGGTTAGGGCCAGGGTTAAGACCAGGGTTAGGACCAGGGTTAAGACCAGGGTTAGGACCAGGGTTAGCGCCAGGGTTAAGACCAGGGTGAAGACCAGGGTTAGGACCAGGGTCAGGTTCATGGTTAGGACCAGGACCAGGGTCAGGTTCAGGGTTAGGACCAGGGTTAGGACCCGAGTTAAGACCAGGGTTAAGACCAGGGTTAGGACCAGGGTCAGGTTCATGGTTAGGACCAGGGATAGGGTCAGGGTTAAGACCAGGGTTAGGACCAGGGTCAGGTTCAGGGTTAGGAGCAGGGTCAGGTTCAGGGTTAGGACCAGGGTTAGGGCCAGGGTTAAGACCAGGGTTAAGACCAGGTTTAAGACCAGGGTTAAGACCAGGGTTAGGGCCAGGGTTAATACAAGGGTTAAGACCAGGGTTAAGACCATAGACCATATAGGGTTCGGACCGTTTAGAAATTACAGCATTTTCTGTACATAATCCCCCCATTTTAAGGGACCAAAAGTATTGGGACAAGTTCACTAATAACGGAAGTAGTAAAAAGTGAAGTGTTTAGTCCCGTATCCATAGCAATGACAACATCAAGCTTGTGCCTCAAATTGGTTGGATGCATTTGCTGTTTGTTTTGGTTGTGTTTCAGATTATTTTGTGCCCAATAGAAATGAATGGTAAATAATGCATTGTGTCATTTTGGAGTCACTTTAATTGTATAAATAAGAATAGAATACGTTTTCTAAACACTTCTAAATTCATGTGGATGTTACCATGGTTACGGACAGTCTTGAATGAATCTCAAAATAATGATGAGTGAGAAACTCATTCAACCTCATAGTCATTGTAGCATTTCAAATACAATGTGCTGGAGAACAGAGTGGAGCTAGATAACAGGGTGGAGCTAGATAACAGGGTGGAGCTAGATAACAGGGTGGAGCTAGATAACAGGGTGGAGCTAGATAACAGGGTGGAGCTAGATAACAGGGTAGAGCTAGATAACAGGGTAGAGCTAGATAACAGGGTGGAGCTAGATAACAGGGTAGAGCTAGATAACAGGGTGGAGCTAGATAACAGGGTAGAGCTAGATAACAGGGTGGAGCTAGATAACAGGGTGGAGCTAGATAACAGGGTGGAGCTAAATAACAGTGTAGAGCCAGAACAACAACAATGATCCTTTTGGAGCTCACTGTACGACAGCATGGAGCTAGATAACAGTGTAGAGCTAGATAACAGGGTAGAGCTAGATAACAGGGTAGAGCCAGAACAACAGCAATGATCCTTTTGGAGCTCAGTGTACGACAGCATGGAGCTAGATAACAGTGTAGAGCTAGATAACAGTGTAGAGCTAGATAACAGTGTAGAGCTAGATAACAGGGTAGAGCTAGATAACAGGGTAGAGCTAGATAACAGGGTAGAGCTAGATAACAGTGTAGAGCTAGATAACAGGGTAGAGCTAGATAACAGTGTAGAGCTAGATAACAGTGTAGAGCCAGATAACAGGGTAGAGCTAGATAACAGGGTAGAGCTAGATAACAGTGTAGAGCTAGATAACAAGGTAGAGCTAGATAACAGCATGGAGCTAGATAACAGTGTAGAGAATAAATTCTGTTTTACAATGAAGGCCTACACCGGGCAAGCCGACTAGCATCACCACCCTGGATGGTTCCGACCTAGAATATGTGGACGTCTATAAGTACCTAGGTGTCTGGCTAGACTGCAAACTCTCCTTCCAGACTCATATCAAACATCTCCAATCGAAAATCAAATCAAGAGTCGGCTTTCTATTCCGCAACAAAGCCTCCTTCACTCACGCCGCCAAGCTTACCCTAGTAAAACTGACTATCCTACCGATCCTCGACTTCGGCGATGTCATCTACAAAATGGCTTCCAACACTCTACTCAGCAAACTGGATGCAGTCTATCACAGTGCCATCCGTTTCGTCACTAAAGCACCTTATACCACCCACCACTGCGACTTGTATGCTCTAGTCGGCTGGCCCTCGCTACATATTCGTCGCCAGACCCACTGGCTCCAGGTCATCTACAAGTCCATGCTAGGTAAAGCTCCGCCTTATCTCAGCTCACTGGTCACGATGGCAACACCCATCCGTAGCACGCGCTCCAGCAGGTGTATCTCACTGATCATCCCTAAAGCCAACACCTCATTTGGCCGCCTTTCGTTCCAGTACTCTGCTGCCTGTGACTGGAACGAATTGCAAAAATCGCTGAAGTTGGAGACTTTTATCTCCCTCACCAACTTCAAACATCAGCTATCTGAGAGGCTAACCGATCGCTGCAGCTGTACATAGTCTATTGGTAAATAGCCCACCCTTTCTCACCTACCTCATCCCCATACTCTTTTTATTTATTTACTTTTCTGCTCTTTTGCACACCAATATCTCTACCTGTACATGACCATCTGATCATTCATCACTCCAGTGTTAATCTGCAAAATTTTAATTATTTGCCTACCTCCTCATGCCTTTTGCACACATTGTATATAGACTCCCCCTTTGTTTTCTACTGTGTTATTGACTTGTTAATTGTTTACTCCATGTGTAACTCTTTGTTGTCTGCTCACACTGCTATGCTTTATCTTGGCCAGGTCGCAGTTGCAAATGAGAACTTGTTCTCAACTAGCCTACCTGGTTAAATAAAGGTGTTCTCAACTAGCCTACCTGGTTAAATAAAGGTGTTCTCAACTAGCCTACCTGGTTAAATAAAGGTGAAATAAAAAAATAAAAATAAAAAAACAGGGTAGAGCTAGATAACAGTGTAGAGCTAGATAACAGTATAGAGCTAGATAACAGGGTAGAGCTAGATAACAGTGTAGAGCTAGATAACAGTGTAGAGCTAGATAACAGTGTAGAGCTATATAACAGTGTAGAGCTAGATAACAGGGTAAAGCTAGATAACAGTGTGGAGCTAGATAACAGTGTAGAGCTAGATAACAGTGTAGAGCTAGATAACAGGGTGGAGCTAGATAACAGTGTAGAGCTAGATAACAGGGTGGAGCTAGATAACAGGGTGGAGCTAGATAACAGTGTAGAGCTAGATAACAGCTCCAAGCTAGATAACAGTGTAGAGCTAGATAACAGGGTAGAGCTAGATAACAGTGTAGAGCTAGATAACAGTGTAGAGCTAGATAACAGGGTAGAGCTAGATAACAGTGTAGAGCTAGATAACAGTGTAGAGCTAGATAACAGTATAGAGCTAGATAACAGTGTAGAGCTAGATAACAGGGTAGAGCTAGATAACAGGGTAGAGCTAGATAACAGTGTAGAGCTAGATAACAGTATAGAGCTAGATAACAGTGTAGAGCTAGATAACAGGGTAGAGCTAGATAACAGTGTAGAGCTAGATAACAGTGTAGAGCTAGATAACAGGGTAGAGCTAGATAACAGTGTAGAGCTAGATAACAGTGTAGAGCTAGATAACAGTGTAGAGCTAGATAACAGGGTAGAGCTAGATAACAGTGTAGAGCTAGATAACAGTGTAGAGCTAGATAACAGGGTGGAGCTAGATAACAGTGTAGAGCTAGATAACAGTGTAGAGCTAGATAACAGTGTAGAGCTAGATAACAGTATAGAGCTAGATAACAGTGTAGAGCTAGATAACAGGGTAGAGCTAGATGACAGTGTAGAGCTAGATAACAGTGTAGAGCTAGATAACAGTATAGAGCTAGATAACAGTGTAGAGCTAGATAACAGGGTAGAGCTAGATAACAGTGTAGAGCTAGATAACAGTGTAGAGCTAGATAACAGGGTGGAGCTAGATAACAGCTTCAAGCTAGATAACAGTGTAGAGCTAGATAACAGTGTGGAGCTAGATAACAGTGTGGAGCTAGATAACAGTGTGGAGCTAGATAACACTGTAGAGCTAGATAACAGTGTAGAGCTAGATAACAGCTCCAAGCTAGATAACAGTATAGAGCTAGATAACAGTGTAGAGCTAGATAACAGCATGGAGCTAGATAACAGTGTGGAGCTAGATAACACTGTAGAGCTAGATAACACTGTAGAGCTAGATAACAGTGTAGAGCTAGATAACAGCTCCAAGCTAGATAACAGTATAGAGCTAGATAACAGTGTAGAGCTAGATAACAGCATAGAGCTAGATAACAGTGTAGAGCTAGATAACAGTGTAGAGCTAGATAACAGTGTAGAGCTAGATAACAGTGTAGAGCTAGATAACAGCATGGAGCTAGATAACAGTGTGGAGCTAGATAACACTGTAGAGCTAGATAACAGTGTAGAGCTAGATAACAGCTCCAAGCTAGATAACAGTGTGGAGCTAGATAACAGTGTAGAGCTAGATAACAGTGTAGAGCTATATAACAGTGTAGAGCTAGATAACAGTGTAGAGCTAGATAACAGTGTGGAGCTAGATAACAGTGTAGAGCTAGATAACAGTGTAGAGCTAGATAACAGTGTAGAGCTAGATAACAGTGTGGAGCTAGATAACAGTGTAGAGCTAGATAACAGTGTAGAGCTAGATAACCGTGTAGAGCCAGATAACAGGGTAGAGCTAGATAACAGTGTAGAGCTAGATAACAGTGTAGAGCTAGATAACAGGGTGGAGCTAGATAACAGCTTCAAGCTAGATAACAGTGTAGAGCTAGATAACAGTGTGGAGCTAGATAACAGTGTGGAGCTAGATAACACTGTAGAGCTAGATAACAGTGTAGAGCTAGATAACAGCTCCAAGCTAGATAACAGTATAGACCTAGATAACAGTGTAGAGCTAGATAACAGAATGGAGCTAGATAACAGTGTGGAGCTAGATAACACTGTAGAGCTAGATAACAGTGTAGAGCTAGATAACAGCTCCAAGCTAGATAACAGTATAGAGCTAGATAACAGTGTAGAGCTAGATAACAGCATAGAGCTAGATAACAGTGTAGAGCTAGATAACAGTGTAGAGCTAGATAACAGTGTAGAGCTAGATAACAGTGTAGAGCTAGATAACAGCATGGAGCTAGATAACAGTGTAGAGCTAGATAACAGCTCCAAGCTAGATAACAGTGTGGAGCTAGATAACAGTGTAGAGCTAGATAACAGTGTAGAGCTAGATAACAGTGTAGAGCTATATAACAGTGTAGAGCTAGATAACAGTGTAGAGCTAGATAACAGTGTGGAGCTAGATAACAGTGTAGAGCTAGATAACAGTGTAGAGCTAGATAACAGTGTGGAGCTAGATAACAGTGTGGAGCTAGATAACAGTGTAGAGCTAGATAACAGTGTAGAGCTAGATAACAGTGTAGAGCCAGATAACAGTGTAGAGATAGATAACAGTGTAGAGCTAGATAACAGCATGGAGCTAGATAACAGTGTGGAGCTAGATAACACTGTAGAGCTAGATAACAGTGTAGAGCTAGATAACAGCTCCAAGCTAGATAACAGTATAGAGCTAGATAACAGTGTAGAGCTAGATAACAGCATAGAGCTAGATAACAGTGTAGAGCTAGATAACAGTGTAGAGCTAGATAACAGTGTAGAGCTAGATAACAGTGTAGAGCTAGATAACAGCATGGAGCTAGATAACAGTGTAGAGCTAGATAACAGCTCCAAGCTAGATAACAGTGTGGAGCTAGATAACAGTGTAGAGCTAGATAACAGTGTAGAGCTATATAACAGTGTAGAGCTAGATAACAGTGTAGAGCTAGATAACAGTGTGGAGCTAGATAACAGCTCCAAGCTAGATAACAGTGTAGAGCTAGATAACAGCTCCAAGCTAGATAACAGTGTGGAGCTAGATAACAGTGTAGAGCTAGATAACAGTGTAGAGCTAGATAACAGTGTAGAGCCAGATAACAGTGTAGAGATAGATAACAGTGTAGAGCTAGATAACAGTGTAGAGCTAGATAACAGTGTAGAGCTAGATAACAGGGTAAAGCTAGATAACAGTGTAGAGCTAGATAACAGTGTAGAGCTAGATAACAGTGTAGAGCCAGATAACAGAGTAGAGCTAGATAACAGTGTAGAGCCAGATAACAGTGTAGAGCTAGATAACAGTGTAGAGCTAGATAACAGTGTAGAGCTAGATAACAGTGTAGAGCTAGATAACAGTGTGGAGCTAGATAACAGTATAGAGCTAGATAACAGTATAGAGCTAGATAACAGTATAGAGCTAGATAACAGTATAGAGCTAGATAACAGTATAGAGCTAGATAACAGTGTAGAGCTAGATAACAGTGTAGAGCTAGATAACAGTGTGGAGCTAGATAACAGTATAGAGCTAGATAACAGTGTAGAGCTAGATAACAGCTTCAAGCTAGATAACAGTGTGGAGCTAGATAACAGTGTAGAGCTAGATAACAGTGTAGAGCTAGATAACAGTGTAGAGCCAGATAACAGTGTAGAGCCAGATAACAGGGTAGAGCTAGATAACAGAAGCATCTCAGAGTACGAGTGCTGAACCAGGATGTGATCTCTTATTCATTATGATTTAGTAGGATTTAATTTGTATTTTTTATTTAACATGTATTTCTCTAGGCAAGTCAGTTTAAGAATAAATTCTGTTTTACAATGAAGGCCTACACCGGGCAAGCCTGGAATGAGGGGAGCCAGAGGAGAACCCCTTAACTCTCCTCCCAATGACTGTGGGTGGTGGGAGGAGCCAGAGGAGAAACCCTTAACTCTCCTCCCAGTAACTATGGGTGGTGGGAGGAGCCAGGAGGATAAACCCTTAACTCTCCTCCCAGTGACTATGGGTGGTGGGAGGAGCCAGGAGGAGAAACCCTTAACTCTCCTCCCAGTGACTATGGGTGGTGGGAGGAGCCAGGAGGAGAAACCCTTAACTCTCCTCCCAGTGACTATGGGTGGTGGGAGGAGCCAGGAGGAGAAACCCTTAACTCTCCTCCCAGTGACTATGGGTGGTGGGAGGAGCCAGGAGGAGAAACCTTTAACTCTCCTCCCAGTGACTATGGGTGGTGGGAGGAGCCAGGAGGAGAAACCCTTAACTCTCCTCCCAGTGACTATGGGTGGTGGGAGGAGCCAGGAGGAGAAACCCTTAACTCTCCTCCCAGTGACTATGGGTGGTGGGAGGAGCCAGGAGGAGAAACCCTTAACTCTCCTCCCAGTGACTATGGGTGGTGGGAGGAGCCAGGAGGAGAAACCTTTAACTCTCCTCCCAGTGACTATGGGTGGTGGGAGGAGCCAGGAGGAGAAACCCTTAACTCTCCTCCCAGTGACTATGGGTGGTGGGAGGAGCCAGGAGGAGAAACCCTTAACTCTCCTCCCAGTGACTATGGGTGGTGGGAGGAGCCAGGAGGATAAACCCTTAACTCTCCTCCCAGTGACTATGGGTGGTGGGAGGAGCCAGGAGGAGACGCGTAGCTAAAGTGACAGATACACTCTGCCTGCAACACATTAATATGGGAAGCTCTTTGAGGATGTGTGTGTGTGTGTGTGTGTGTGTGTGTGTGTGTGTGTGTGTGTGTGTGTGTGTGTGTGTGTGTGTGTGTGTGTGTTGTTTAAACACTCCGACTACATTAGTAATAACAGTGAAGGAACCTGATTATCTCTGTTTCATTACAACTTCAATTAGAAATATTTAGTTCCTCGTTCAAACAAATAACCAACGGAACCAAACAGACACTAGACACATAGGGCGCATCCCAAATTACACCCCCCTTTTCCCCTTTCTAGTGCACTACTTTTGACCAGGGCCTATAGGGCCCCTCTAAAGGGAATAGGGTGCCATTTGAGAGACATGGAAACAGATGAATCAGTAAACATGGATGTCTGATGTCAGTTTGATTTCCCCCCCCCCCCCCTCTGTGAGCCGATTGGTTCATCACGTCCCCGTGGGGACGAGTTGGTTGTTAAATGGTCTGATTGAACAAACAAAGCGTTTCATTTGTTCCAATTAAACTAATCTAAGCCTAATATGCGTACAGAGTAATAGCTCTGTGATGATTGGCCGTGGTGGGGTCTCCTGCTGCATTGCGATAGGTTATGGGGAACTGAGAATACTCTTTCAGGAAACGGTGTGGTGGACAGGACTGTGTTATCTCCAGTGGGCTGGGTTTACACAGGAAGCCCAGTTCTTTCAGGAAACGATGTGGTGAGAAGGACTGTGTTATCTCCAGTGGGCTGGGTTTACACAGGAAGCCCCAATTCTTTTGGAAGGTCCCAATCCCATCAGATCTTTTCACATCAAATTATTTTTCAGCTCTGATCTGATTGGTCAAAAGACACATTAGTGAGAAGAAAAAAAATAGATTTGGTCTGCCTGTGTAAACCCAGACATTTTGTTGTAATTTTAATTCTACATTTAAAATTCTACTCATTCTTAATTAGTACCAGTCAAGTCCATAGGGGCTTGGCTCTGTCTCCATGTGCTGTTCTGTCAGACTTCATACTGACCTCATCAACTCCATCATTCAGTCAGTGAGACTGGAAGGAATGAATCAACCATGTGCTGTTCTGTCAGACATCATACTGACCTCATCAACTCCATCATTCAGTCAGTGAGACTGGGAGGAATGAATCAACCATGTGCTGTTCTGTCAGACTTCATACTGACCTCATCAACTCCATCATTCAGTCAGTGAGACTGGGAGGAATGAATCAACCATGTGCTGTTCTGTCAGACTTCATACTGACCTCATCAACTCCATCATTCAGTCAGTGAGACTGGGAGGAATGAATCAACCAAGTGCTGTTCTGTCAGACTTCATACTGACCTCATCAACTCCATCATTCAGTCAGTGAGACTGGGAGGAATGAATCAACCATGTGCTGTTCTGTCAGACTTCATATCAACTCCATCATCCAGTCAGTGAGACTGGGAGGAATGAATCAACCAAGTGCTGTTCTGTCAGACTTCATACTGACCTCATCAACTCCATCATTCAGTCAGTGAGACTGGGAGGAATGAATCAACCATGTGCTGTTCTGTCAGACTTCATACTGACCTCATCAACTCCATCATTCAGTCAGTGAGACTGGGAGGAATGAATCAACCATGTGCTGTTCTGTCAGACATCATATCAACTCCATCATTCAGTCAGTGAGACTGGGGGGAATGAATCAACCATGTGCTGTTCTGTCAGACATCATATCAACTCCATCATTCAGTCAGTGAGACTGGGAGGAATGAATCAACCATGTGCTGTTCTGTCAGACTTCATACTGACCTCATCAACTCCATCATTCAGTCAGTGAGACTGGGAGGAATGAATCAACCATGTGCTGTTCTGTCAGACTTCATACTGACCTCATCAACTCCATCATTCAGTCAGTGAGACTGGGAGGAATGAATCAACCATGTGCTGTTCTGTCAGACTTCATACTGACCTCATCAACTCCATCATTCAGTCAGTGAAACTGGGAGGAATGAATCAACCATGTGCTGTTCAGTCAGACATCATATCAACTCCATCATTCAGTCAGTGAGACTGGGAGGAATGAATCAACCATGTGCTGTTCTGTCAGACTTCATACTGACCTCATCAACTCCATCATTCAGTCAGTGAGACTGGGGGGAATGAATCATTGAATACGACTCGCAATTGAAGCCAAATTTTTAAAAGATTTCTGTCGCTATTTTTGAAATAAATGATGAATGTAATTCCTGGAAATAGAAGGAACATGTTGATGGTGATATCCTAGGGCTGTAGAGATGGGTTGGAGTGAGTGTTAACTCACACGCTTCGTTTTAGGTATGACAGGCCTGGTCAGGTGAATTATATCTAACAAGGACAGTGGTTTTGACTAACAGAGAGGTTGGTACAGTGGTTTTGACTAGCAGAGAGGTTGGGTCAGTGGTTTTGACTACTAGAGAGTTTGGTTCAGTGGTTTTGACTAAAAGAGAGCTTGGGTCAGTGGTTTTGACTAA
Organism: Oncorhynchus kisutch; assembly: GCF_002021735.2. NCBI lineage: Eukaryota > Metazoa > Chordata > Actinopteri > Salmoniformes > Salmonidae > Oncorhynchus > Oncorhynchus kisutch. The sequence goes on along the minus strand of NW_022265591.1, from coordinate 304,854 downwards.
CAGAGAGGTTGGTTCAGTGGTTTTGACTACTAGAGAGGTTGGTTCAGTGGTTTTGACTAACAGAGAGGTTGGTTCAGTGGTTTTGACTAATAGAGAGGTTGGTTCAGTGGTTTTGACTAACAGAGAGGTTGGTACAGTGGTTTTGACTACTAGAGAGGTTGGTTCAGTGGTTTTGACTACTAGAGAGGTTGGTTCAGTGGTTTTGACTAACAGAGAGGTTGGGTCAGTGGTTTTGACTAACAGATAGGTTGGTTCAGCGGTTTTGACTAATAGAGAGGTTGGTTCAGTGGTTTTGACTAACAGAGAGGTTGGTACAGTGGTTTTGACTACTAGAGAGGTTGGTTCAGTGGTTTTCACTAACAGAGAGGTTGGTTCAGTGGTTTTGACTAGCAGAGAGGTTGGGTCAGTGGTTTTGACTAGCAGAGAGGTTGGGTGAGTGATTTTGACTAACAGAGAGGTTGGTTCAGTGGTTTTGACTAACAGAGAGGTTGGTTCAGTGGTTTTGACTAACAGAGGGGTTGGTTCAGTGGTTTTGACTAGCAGAGAGGTTGGGTCCAGTGTGTGTGTGTGTGTGTGTCCAGTGTGTGTGTGTGTGTGTCCAGTGTGTGTGTGTGTGTGTGTGTGTGTGTGTGTGTGTCCAGTGTGTACGCACTACCTGAGTTGTCCTCGTCCTTGCGGATCTTGAGCTTCACCAGTTCTTCACACTGCTGGAGAATCTGAACAGCGTCTTCCATGGAGCAGTTGTCCAGCCGGATGTTATCGATGGCCAGCAGCTTGTCCCCCAGCTCCAGAGTCCCAGTCCTGGGGAGAGGAACACACAGACCAGGGTTTAGAGGTGACCAGCAGCTTGTCCCCCAGCTCCAGAGTCCCAGTCCTGGGGAGAGGAACACACAGACCAGGGTTTAGAGGTGACCAGCAGCTTGTCCCACAGCTCCAGAGTCCCAGTCCTGGGGAGAGGAACACACAGACCAGGGTTTAGAGGTGACCAGCAGCCTGTCCCCCAGCTCCAGAGTCCCAGTCCTGGGGAGAGGAACACACAGACCAGGGTTTAGAGGTGACCAGCAGCCTGTCCCCCAGCTCCAGAGTCCCAGTCCTGGGGAGAGGGACACACAGACCAGGGTTTAGAGGTGACCAGCAGCCTGTCCCCCAGCTCCAGAGTCCCAGTCCTGGGGAGAGGAACACACAGACCAGGGTTTAGAGATGACCAGTCTTATCCCCCAGTTCCAGAGTCCCAGTCCTGGGGAGAGGAACACACAGACCAGGGTTTAGAGATGACCAGTCTTGTCCCCCAGCTCCAGAGTCCCAGTCCTGGGGAGAGGAACACACAGACCAGGGTTTAGAGGTGACCAGCAGCTTGTCTCCCAGCTCCAGAGTCCCAGTCCTGGGGAGAGGAACACACAGACCAGGGTTTAGAGGTGACCAGCAGCTTGTCCCACAGCTCCAGAGTCCCAGTCCTGGGGAGAGGACACACAGACCAGGGTTTAGAGGTGACCAGCAGCTTGTCCCACAGCTCCAGAGTCCCAGTCCTGGGGAGAGGAACACACAGACCAGGGTTTAGAGGTGACCAGCAGCTTGTCCAACAGCTCCAGAGTCCCAGTCCTGGGGAGAGGAACACACAGACCAGGGTTTAGAGGTGACCAGCAGACTCACAGAGACATGTTAACAGGAGGCCTGACAGAGACAAGCTGGTGAAATGAGACTCACAGAGACCTGTTAACAGGAGGCCCTGACAGAGACAAGCTGATGAAATGAGACTCACAGAGACCTGTTAACAGGGAACATAGGGTTTTGATCAAACATAGTGCAATACATAGGGAATAGGGTGCCATTTGGAATGCAGCCCAAGCAGTCATCAGTTTGCTCCCTTCCCTCCCTTCACCAACACAGAGGCAGAATACAGAATACTGTTCAGTTGTTCTCATTCCTCATTTCTCCTCCTGGCTCCTCCCACCACCCATAGTCACTGGGAGGAGAGTTAAGGGTTTCTCCTCCTGGCTCCTCCCACCACCCATAGTCACTGGGAGGAGAGTTAAGGGTTTCTCCTCCTGGCTCCTCCCACCACCCATAGTCACTGGGAGGAGAGTTAAGGGTTTCTCCTCCTGGCTCCTCCCACCACCCATAGTCACTGGGAGGAGAGTTAAGGGTTTCTCCTCCTGGCTCCTCCCACCACCCATAACAGCATTTTATATTCCAATGTAATCCAGAGAAAAAAAACTCATTATTAAAATGACCAATAATCTCTGTTTTTTTTTTACTAATGTCCGAAATGTCTAAATCCTAAAAGGTATAAGGGACAACACCTGCCCATTGACCTGAAAGCCAGGTCATCGTTACGGTAAATACCCGAGTACAAGAGCGGAGAGGAAAAGGTTTATTAACATACCTTCTCTAATAGAGCAGCAGAATATAAACTAGAATCACATCATAACTCCCCAGTGCCTCTCCTCTGTCTCCTTGACAGGGGTAACAAATACCTAGATAGCTCTGTCTCCTTGACAGGGGTAACTAATACCTAGATAGCTCTGTCTCCTTGACAGGGGTAACTAATACCTAGATAGAACAGGACTGGGTGCCTCTCCTCTGTCTCCTTGACAGGGGTAACTAATACCTAGATATAACAGGACTGGGTGCCTCTCCTCTGTCTCCTTGACAGGGGTAACTAATACCTAGATAGAACAGGACTGGGTGCCTCTCCTCTGTCTCCTTGACAGGGGTAACTAATACCTAGATAGAACAGGACTGGGTGCCTTTCCTCTGTCTCCTTGACAGGGGTAACTAATACCTAGATAGAACAGGACTGGGTGCCTTTCCTCTGTCTCCTTGACAGGGGTAACTAATACCTAGATATAACAGGACAGGGTGCCTCTCCTCTGTCTCCTTGACAGGGGTAACTAATACCTAGATAGAACAGGACTGGGTGCCTTTCCTCTGTCTCCTTGACAGGGGTAACTAATACCTAGATAGAACAGGACTGGGTGCCTTTCCTCTGTCTCCTTGACAGGGGTAACTAATACCTAGATAGAACAGGACTGGGTGCCTTTCCTCTGCCTCCTTGACAGGGGTAACTAATACCTAGATAGAACAGGACTGGGTGCCTCTCCTCTGTCTCCTTGACAGGGGTAACTAATACCTAGATATAACAGGACAGGATGCCTTTCCCTCTGTCTCCTTGACAGGGGTAACTAATACCTAGATATAACAGGACAGGATGCCTTTCCCTCTGTCTCCTTGACAGGGGTAACTAATACCTAGATATAACAGGACTGGGTGCCTCTCCTCTGCCTCCTTGACAGGGGTAACTAATACCTAGATAGAACAGGACTGGGTGCCTCTCCTCTGTCTCCTTGACAGGGGTAACTAATACCTAGCTATAATAGGACTGGGTGCCTCTCCTCTGTCTCCTTGACAGGGGTAACTAATACCTAGATAGAACAGGACTGGGTGCCTCTCCTCTGTCTCCTTGACAAGGGTAACTAATACCTAGATAGAACAGGACTGGGTGCCTCTCCTCTGGCTCCTTGACAGGGGTAACTAATACCTAGATAGCTCTGTCTCCTTGACAGGGGTAACTAATACCTAGATAGCTCTGTCTCCTTGACAGGGGTAACTAATACCTAGATATAACAGGACTGGGTGCCTCTCCTCTGTCTCCTTGACAGGGGTAACTAATACCTAGCTATAACAGGACAGGATGCCTCTCCCTCTGTCTCCTTGACAGGGGTAACTAATACCTAGATATAACAGGACTGGGTGCCTCTCCTCTGTCTCCTTGACAGGGGTAACTAATACCTAGATATAACAGGACTGGGTGCCTCTCCTCTGTCTCCTTGACAGGGGTAACTAATACCTAGATATAACAGGACTGGGTGCCTCTCCTCTGTCTCCTTGACAGGGGTAACTAATACCTAGATAGAACAGGACTGGGTGCCTCTCTTATGTATCCTTGACAGGGGTAACTAATACCTAGATATAACAGGACAGGATGCCTCTCCCTCTGTCTCCTTGACAGGGGTAACTAATACCTAGATAGAACAGGACTGGGTGCCTTTCCTCTGTCTCCTTGACAGGGGTAACTAATACCTAGATAGCTCTGTCTCCTTGACAGGGGTAACTAATACCTAGATATAACAGGACTGGGTGCCTCTCCTCTGTCTCCTTGACAGGGGTAACTAATACCTAGCTATAACAGGACAGGATGCCTCTCCTCTGTCTCCTTGACAGGGGTAACTAATACCTAGTTATAACAGGACTGGGTGCCTCTCCTCTGTCTCCTTGACAGGGGTAACTAATACCTAGATATAACAGGACTGGGTGCCTCTCCTCTGTCTCCTTGACAGGGGTAACTAATACCTAGATAGAACAGGACTGGGTGCCTCTCTTATGTATCCTTGACAGGGGTAACTAATACCTAGATATAACAGGACAGGATGCCTTTCCCTCTGTCTCCTTGACAGGGGTAACTAATACCTAGATAGAACAGGACAGGATGCCTTTCCCTCTGTCTCCTTGACAGGGGTAACTAATACCTAGATATAACAGGACAGGATGCCTCTCCCTCTGTCTCCTTGACAGGGGTAACTAATACCTAGATAGAACAGGACTGGGTGCCTTTCCTCTGACTCCTTGACAGGGGTAACTAATACCTAGATAGCTCTGTCTCCTTGACAGGGGTAACTAATACCTAGATATAACAGGACTGGGTGCCTCTCCTCTGTCTCCTTGACAGGGGTAACTAATACCTAGCTATAACAGGACAGGATGCCTCTCCTCTGTCTCCTTGACAGGGGTAACTAATACCTAGTTATAACAGGACTGGGTGCCTCTCCTCTGTCTCCTTGACAGGGGTAACTAATACCTAGATATAACAGGACTGGGTGCCTCTCCTCTGTCTCCTTGACAGGGGTAACTAATACCTAGATAGAACAGGACTGGGTGCCTCTCTTATGTATCCTTGACAGGGGTAACTAATACCTAGATATAACAGGACAGGATGCCTTTCCCTCTGTCTCCTTGACAGGGGTAACTAATACCTAGATAGAACAGGACAGGATGCCTTTCCCTCTGTCTCCTTGACAGGGGTAACTAATACCTAGATATAACAGGACAGGGTGCCTCTCCTCTGTCTCCTTGACAGGGGTAACTAATACCTAGATAGAACAGGACTGGGTGCCTTTCCTCTGGCTCCTTGACAGGGGTAACTAATACCTAGATAGAACAGGACTGGGTGCCTTTCCTCTGTCTCCTTGACAGGGGTAACTAATACCTAGATAGAACAGGACAGGATGCCTTTCCCTCTGTCTCCTTGACAGGGGTAACTAATACCTAGATATAACAGGACAGGGTGCCTCTCCTCTGCCTCCTTGACAGGGGTAACTAATACCTAGATAGAACAGGACTGGGTGCCTTTCCTCTGTCTCCTTGACAGGGGTAACTAATACCTAGATAGAACAGGACTGGGTGCCTTTCCTCTGTCTCCTTGACAGGGGTAACTAATACCTAGATAGAACAGGACTGGGTGCCTTTCCTCTGCCTCCTTGACAGGGGTAACTAATACCTAGATAGAACAGGACTGGGTGCCTCTCCTCTGTCTCCTTGACAGGGGTAACTAATACCTAGATATAACAGGACAGGATGCCTCTCCCTCTGTCTCCTTGACAGGGGTAACTAATACCTAGATATAACAGGACAGGATGCCTTTCCCTCTGTCTCCTTGACAGGGGTAACTAATACCTAGATATAACAGGACTGGGTGCCTCTCCTCTGTCTCCTTGACAGGGGTAACTAATACCTAGATAGAACAGGACTGGGTGCCTCTCCTCTGTCTCCTTGACAGGGGTAACTAATACCTAGATAGAACAGGACTGGGTGCTTTTCCTCTGTCTCCTTGACAGGGGTAACTAATACCTAGATATAACAGGACTGGGTGCCTCTCCTCTGTCTCCTTGACAGGGGTAACTAATACCTAGATATAACAGGACTGGGTGCCTCTCCCTCTTTCTCCTTGACAGGGGTAACTAATACCTAGATATAGCAGGACAGGATGCCTCTCCTCTGTCTCCTTGACAGGGGTAACTAACACCTAGATAGCTCTGTCTCCTTGACAGGGGTAACTAATACCTAGATATAACAGGACTGGGTGCCTCTCCTCTGTCTCCTTGACAGGGGTAACTAATACCTAGATATAACAGGACAGGATGCCTCTCCTCTGCCTCCTTGACAGGGGTAACTAACACCTAGATAGCTCTGTCTCCTTGACAGGGGTAACTAATACCTAGATATAACAGGACTGGGTGCCTCTCCTCTGTCTCCTTGACAGGGGTAACTAATACCTAGATAGAACAGGACTGGGTGCCTCTCCTCTGGCTCCTTGATAGGGGGTAACTAACACCTAGATAGCTCTGCCTCCTTGACAGGGGTAACTAATACCTAGATAGAACAGGACTGGGTGCCTATCCTCTGAATCCTTGACAGGGGTAACTAATACCTAGATATAACAGGACTGGGTGCCGCTCCTCTGTCTCCTTGACAGGGGTAACTAATACCTAGATAGAACAGGACTGGGTGCCTCTCCTCTGCCTCCTTGACAGGGATAACTAATACCTAGATATAACAGGACTGGGTGCCTCTCCTCTGTCTCCTTGACAGGGGTAACTAATACCTAGATATAACAGGACTGGGTGCCTCTCCTCTGTCTCCTTGACAGGGGTAACTAATACCTAGATATAACAGGACTGGGTGCCTCTCCTCTGCCTCCTTGACAGGGGTAACTAATACGTAGATATAACAGGACTGGATGCCGCTCCTCTGTCTCCTTGACAGGGGTAACTAATACCTAGATATAACAGGACTGGGTGCCTCTCCTCTGTCTCCTTGACAGGGGTAACTAATACCTAGATATAACAGGACTGGGTGCCTCTCCTCTGTCTCCTTGACAGGGGTAACTAATACCTAGATAGAACAGGACTGGGTGCCTCTCCTCTGTCTCCTTGATAGGGGTAACTAATACCTAGATAGCTCTGCCTCCTTGACAGGGATAACTAATACCTAGATAGAACAGGACTGGGTGCCTCTCCTCTGTCTCCTTGATAGGGGTAACTAATACCTAGATAGCTCTGCCTCCTTGATAGGGGTAACTAATACCTAGATATAACAGGACTGGGTGCTTTGGGGAGAGAATCATAATCACTGATTAGTGCATAACCCAATTCCTCTCATCTTCCTCTCATCATAATTACCAGATCTGTATCCCAAATGGAACTCTATTCTCTATATAGTGTACTAGTTTTGACCAGGGCCCATAGGGAATAGGTGCCAATTGGGCCGCAGCCAAGGTAAACATATGTGTTGGTTGCGTAAGGCCTGGCAAAATGAGGGCAGAGACAGAATGTGGGTTAATTAGTTAGAGTCCTGGTGGTAAACAGAATGCAGCGTCGCCTTGGTAACGGGTCTGGATGTAAACACGGAGAACACCCAGCCCAGTTACTGCAGAAGGAGGAGGGGTTTAAAACGACATCTCTGTCTGTAGGTTGTGTGTGTGTGTGTGTGTGTGTATATGTGTGTGTGTATTTGTGTGTGTGTGTGTGTGTGTATTTGTGTGTGTGTGTATTTGTGTGTGTGTGTGTGTGTGTATTTGTGTGCTCCACACAACTTGTAGCTACTGCTACCCCTCTATCCCTCTACCCCTCTATCCCTCTATCCCTCTACCCATCTATCCCTCTACCCATCTATCCCTCTACCCCTCTATCCCTCTATCCCTCTACCCCTCTACCCCTCTACCCCTCTATCCCTCTACCCCTCTACCCCTCCCCCCAGCTGAGAATTCCCTCTCTCTCTCTGTGTAAAGTCGTGAACAGCCGTTTCCATCCTTTGGGGGATTTAATTGAAGAACCTTGTCCGCTGCCTCCCACAACGAGATGACAACATCCGTTAGTTAGCTAGCGACTCGTCAAGCTGGCCCACTTCAGTTGAGAGGTTCAATCACAGTTTATACGTGTGTCCTAACGATTGTGTGTGTGACGTCTCGTGGTGTTTTTTATTATGTGGGGTAATGGCCCCCTGGGGGTCGTACCACTGAACACGGAGCCTGGCCACTGACCATCGGAACACGGAGCCTGGCAACTGAACATCGGAGCAGGGAGCCTGGCAACTGAACATCGGAACACGGAGCAGGGAGCCTGGCCACTGAACATCGGAACACGGAGCCTGGCCACTGAACATCGGAACACGGAGCCTGGCCACTGAACATCGGAACACGGAGCCTGGCCACTGAACATCGGAGCAGGGAGCCTGGCCACTGAACATCGGAACACGGAGCAGGGAGCCTGGCCACTGAACATCGGAACACGGAGCAGGGAGCATGGCCACTGACCAACGGAACACGGAGCAGGGAGCCTGGCCACTGAACATCGGAACACGGAGCAGGGAGCCTGGCCACTGAACATCGGAGCAGGGAGCCTGGCAACTGAACATCGGAGCAGGGAGCAGGGAGCCTGGCCACTGAACATCGGAGCAGGGAGCCTGGCCACTGAACATCGGAACACGGAGCCTGGCCACTGAACATCGGAACACGGAGCCTGGCCACTGAACATCGGAACACGGAGCCTGGCCACTGAACATCGGAACACGGAGCAGGGAGCCTGGCCACTGAACATCGGAACACGGAGCCTGGCCACTGACCATCGGAACACGGAGCCTGGCCACTGAACATCGGAACACGGAGCCTGGCCACTGAACATCGGAACACGGAGCCTGGCCACTGAACATCGGAACACGGAGCCTGGCCACTGAACATCGGAACACGGAGCCTGGCCACTGAACATCGGAACATGGAGCAGGGAGCCTGGCCACTGAACATCGGAACACAGAGCAGGGAGCCTGGCCACTGAACATCGGAACACGGAGCCTGGCCACTGAACATCGGAACACGGAGCCTGGCCACTGAACATCGGAACACGGAGCCTGGCCACTGAACATCGGAACACGGAGCCTGGCCACTGAACATCGGAACACAGAGCCTGGCCACTGAACACCGGAACATGGAGAATGGCCACTGAACATCGGAAAACGGAGCCTGGCCACTGAACATCGGAACACGGAGCCTGGCCACTGAACATCGGAACACGGAGCCTGGCCACCGAACATCGGAACACGGAGCAGGGAGTCTGGCCACTGAACATCGGAACACGGAGCCTGGCCACTGACCATCGGAACACGGAGCCTGGCAAATGAACATCGGAGCAGGGAGCCTGGCAACTGAACATCGGAACACGGAGCAGGGAGCCTGGCCACTGAACATCGGAACACGGAGCCTGGCCACTGAACATCGGAACACGGAGCCTGGCCACTGAACATCGGAACACGGAGCCTGGCCACTGAACATCGGAGCAGGGAGCCTGGCCACTGAACATCGGAACACGGAGCAGGGAGCCTGGCCACTGAACATCGGATCACGGAGCAGGGAGCATGGCCACTGAACATCGGAACACGGAGCAGGGAGCCTGGCCACTGACCATCGGAACACGGAGCAGGGAGCCTGGCCACTGAACATCGGAACACGGAGCAGGGAGCCTGGCCACTGAACATCGGAGCAGGGAGCCTGGCAACTGAACATCGGAGCAGGGAGCAGGGAGCCTGGCCACTGAACATCGGAGCAGGGAGCAGGGAGCCTGGCCACTGAACATCGGAACACGGAGCCTGGCCACTGAACATCGGAACACGGAGCAGGGAGCCTGGCCACTGAACATCGGAACACGGAGCCTGGCCACTGAACATCGGAACACGGAGCCTGGCCACTGAACATCGGAACACGGAGCCTGGCCACTGAACATCGGAACATGGAGCAGGGAGCCTGGCCACTGAACATCGGAACACAGAGCAGGGAGCCTGGCCACTGAACATCGGAACACGGAGCCTGGCCACTGAACATCGGAACATGGAGCCTGGCCACTGAACATCGGAACACGGAGCCTGGCCACTGAACATCGGAACACGGAGCCTGGCCACTGAACATCGGAACACGGAGCCTGGCCACTGAACATCGGAACACGGAGCCTGGCCACTGAACATCGGAACACAGAGCCTGGCCACTGAACACCGGAACATGGAGAATGGCCACTGAACATCGGAACACGGAGCCTGGCCACTGAACATCGGAACACGGAGCCTGGCCACTGAACATCGGAACACGGAGCCTGGCCACTGAACATCGGAACACGGAGCCTGGCCACTGAACATCGGAACACGGAGCCTGGCCACTGAACATCGGAACACAGAGCCTGGCCACTGAACACCGGAACATGGAGAATGGCCACTGAACATCGGAAAACGGAGCCTGGCCACTGAACATCGGAACACGGAGCCTGGCCACTGAACATCGGAACACGGAGCCTGGCCACCGAACATCGGAACACGGAGCAGGGAGTCTGGCCACTGAACATCGGAACACGGAGCCTGGCCACTGAACATCGGAAACACGGAGCAGGGAGCCTGGCCACTGAACATCGGAACACGGAGCCTGGCCACTGAACATCGGAACACGGAGCAGGGAGCCTGGCCACTGAACATCGGAACACGGAGCCTGGTCACTGAACATCGGAACACGGAACACGGAGCCTGGCCACTGAACAATACATTATCTGCATTGATCTAGAGAATTGGAATTATGCAGATGAGCTCATGCAGGGTCCCATCCCCCTTCCAGCACAGAGCTGAGTGACCACAGAGCCCAGTCATAAACCACTGATTAATATCCACTGCATCAAACACAATATACTATACTGCAGAAATACATACATTTATATGTGACTCTGCCATAGTGTAGTTTAGTGGAGTGGTGTGCAGAGCAACATTCATAGTGTAGTTTAGTGGAGTGGTTTGCAGAGTAACATTCATAGTGTAGTTTAGTGGAGTGGTTTGCAGAGTAACATTCACAGTGTAGTTTAGTGGAGTGGTGTGGAGATCAACATTCATAGTGTAGTTTAGTGCAGAGCAACATTCATAGTGTAGTTTAGTGGAGTGGTGTGCAGAGCAACATTCATAGTGTAGTTGAGTGGAGTGGTGTGCAGAGCAACATTCATAGTGTAGTTTAGTGGAGTGGTGTGCAGAGCAACATTCACAGTGTAGTTTAGTGGAGTGGTGTGGAGAGCAACATTCATAGTGTAGTTTAGTAGAGTGGTGTGCAGAGCAACATTCATAGTGTAGTTTAGTGGAGTGGTGTGCAGAGCAACATTCATAGTGTAGTTTAGTGGAGTGGTGTGCAGAGCAACATTCACAGTGTAGTTTAGAGGAGTGGTGTACAGAGCAACACTGAGACAATAGTGTTGATGTGTTGAATGTTGTATTTTTCAGATAATTTCTGTGAGCAGTTTCATTGGTTGATTGATGTATTTACCTGTGAGCAGGTTGATTGATGTATTTACCTGTGAGCAGGTTGATTGATGTATTTACCTGTGAGCAGGTTGATTGATGTATTTACCTGTGAGCAGGTTGATTGATGTATTTACCTGTGAGCAGGTTGATTGGTTGATTGATGTATTTACCTGTGAGCAGGTTGATTGATGTATTTACCTGTGAGCAGGTTGATTGGTGTATTTACCTGTGAGCAGGTTGATTGGTTGATTGATGTATTTACCAGTGAGCAGGTTGATTGGTTGATTGGTGTATTTACCAGTGAGCAGGTTGATTGGTTGATTGGTGTATTTACCAGTGAGCAGGTTGATTGGTTGATTGATGTATTTACCAGTGAGCAGGTTGATTGGTTGATTGATGTATTTACCAGTGAGCAGGTTGATTGGTTGATTGATGTATTTACCAGTGAGCAGGTTGATTGGTTGATTGATGTATTTACCTGTGAGCAGGTTGATTGGTGTATTTACCTGTGAGCAGGTTGATTGATGTATTTACCTGTGAGCAGGTTGATTGATGTATTTACCTGTGAGCAGGTTGATTGGTGTATTTACCTGTGAGCAGGTTGATTGATGTATTTACCTGTGAGCAGGTTGATTGGTGTATTTACCAGTGAGCAGGCTGATTAATGTATTTACCTGTGAGCAGGTTGATTGGTGTATTTACCAGTGAGCAGGTTGATTAATGTATTTACCTGTGAGCCACGCTGCCCTTCTTGATGTCGGAGATGATGAGAGCATCCCCAGGTTTCCTACTGGATGGAGCTAGGAGCAGAGGAAGAAAGGATGGAGGTATGAGAGAGAGAGAGAGCAACAAAACCACGGGGTTATACCATTAACAAAACCACAGGCATATATCATTAACAAAACCACAGGCTTATACCATTAACAAAACCACAGGCTTATACCATTAACAAAACCACAGGCTTATACCATTAACAAAACCACAGGCTTATACCATTAACAAAACCACAGGCTTATACCATTAACAAAATCACAGGCTTATACCATTAACAAAACCACAGGCTTATACCATTAACAAAACCACAGGCTTATACCATTAACAAAACCACAGGCTTATACCATTAACAAAACCACAGGCTTATACCATTAACAAAACCACAGGCTTTTACCATTAACAAAACCACAGGCTTATACCATTAACAAAACCACAGGCTTGTACCATTAACAAAACCACAGGCTTATACCATTAACAAAACCACAGGCTTATACCATTAACAAAACCACAGGGTTAAATCATTAACAAAACCACAGGCTTATACCATTAACAAAACCACAGGCTTATACCATTAACAAAACCACAGGCTTATACCATTAACAAAACCACAGGCTTATACCATTAACAAAACCACAGGCTTATACCATTAACAAAACCACAGGCTTATACCATTAACAAAACCACAGGCTTATACCATTAACAAAACCACAGGGTTAAATCATTAACAAAACCACAGGCTTATACCATTAACAAAACCACAGGCTTATACCATTAACAAAACCACAGGCTTATACCATTAACAAAACCACAGGCTTATACCATTAACAAAACCACAGGGTTAAATCATTAACAAAACCACAGGCTTATACCATTAACAAAACCACAGGCTTATACCATTAACAAAACCACAGGCTTATACCATTAACAAAACCACAGGCTTATACCATTAACAAAACCACAGGCTTATACCATTAACAAAACCACAGGCTTATACCATTAACAAAACCACAGGGTTAAATCATTAACAAAACCACAGGCTTATACCATTAACAAAACCACAGGCTTATACCATTAACAAAACCACAGGCTTATACCATTAACAAAACCACAGGCTTATACCATTAACAAAACCACAGGCTTATACCATTAACAAAACCACAGGCTTATATCATTAACAAAACCACAGGCTTATACCATTTACAAAACCACAGGCTTTTACCATTAACAAAACCACAGGCTTATACTATTAACAAAACCACAGGCTTATACCATTAACAAAACCACAGGCTTATACCATTAACAAAACCACAGGGTTAAATCATTAACAAAACCACAGGCTTATACCATTAACAAAACCACAGGCTTATACCATTAACAAAACCACAGGCTTATACCATTAACAAAACCACAGGCTTATACCATTAACAAAACCACAGGGTTAAATCATTAACAAAACCACAGGCTTATACCATTAACAAAACCACAGGCTTATACCATTAACAAAACCACAGGCTTATACCATTAACAAAACCACAGGCTTATACCATTAACAAAACCACAGGCTTATACCATTAACAAAACCACAGGCTTATACCATTAACAAAACCACAGGCTTATACCATTAACAAAACCACAGGGTTAATCATTAACAAAACCACAGGCTTATACCATTAACAAAACCACAGGCTTATACCATTAACAAAACCACAGGCTTATACCATTAACAAAACCACAGGCTTATACCATTAACAAAACCACAGGCTTATACCATTAACAAAACCACAGGCTTATACCATTACAAAACCACAGGCTTATATCATTAACAAAACAAACTTGTGAAAATGGCGTCTCATTCATTTCTTTGGTTGCATTTACACAGGCAACCCAATTCTGATATTTTTTTCCAGATCAGCTCTGAAATAGAGATCTGATGTGATTGGTCAAAAGGGCAATTAGTGGGAAAAAATCTCAGAATTGGGCTGCCTGTGTAAATGCAGCCTTTAAAGTTGATGAAAAGCGTATCAGCCCAAAATATGTTTGGGCTGAGTGCCTTACAGGAAGGGAGGAAGGCTATCTGTTTTGAGTAAACAACTTCCCTCCCCTCTTCTCCAACCCATAATACTCCCTGTAGTCCTACTCCTCTCCTTCCCTCCCTTATACTCCCCTCCCTCCCATCTCTTCCCCTCTCTTTCCCTCCCCTCTTCTCCTTTCCTCTCCTCTCTTCCCATGTACTCCACTCCCCATTATATTCCCTCCCTTCTGCTCTCTTTCCCCTCTCCTCTCCTCTTTCCCTCCCCTCTACTCCCCTCCTCTCCTTCTCCTCCCCTCCCCTCCCATCTCCTCCACTCCCTTCTCCTCCCCTCCCCTCCATTCTCCTCCCCTCCCTTCTCCTTCCCTCCCCTCCCTTCTCCTTCCCTCCCCTCCCCTCTCCTTCCCTCACCTCCCCTCCATTCTCCTCCCCTCCCTTCTCCTTCCCTCCCTTCTCCTCCCCCCCTCTCCTTCCCTCCCCTCCCCTCCCATCTCCTCCACTCCCTTCTCCTTTACGCCCTTCTCCTTCCCTTCCCTCCCCTCCCCTCCATTCTCCTCCCCTCCCCTCTCCTTCCCTCCCCTCCCATCTCCTCCACTCCCTTCTCCTTTACGCCCTTCTCCTTCCCTCCCCTCCCCTCCATTCTCCTCCCCTCCCCTCTCCTTCCCTCCCATCTCCTCCACTCCCTTCTCCTTTACGCCCTTCTCCTTCCCTCCCCTCCCCTCCATTCTCCTCCCCTCCCCTCCCTTCTCCTCCCCTCCCCTCTCCTTCCCTCCCCTCTCCTTCCCTCCCCTTCCCTCCCCTCCCCTCCCATCTCCTCCACTCCCTTCTCCTTTACGCCCTTCTCCTTCCCTCCCCTCCCCTCCATTCTCCTCCCCTCCCTTCTCCTTCCCTCCCCTCCCTTCTCCTCTCCTGTACTTCACTCTATATTGTAGTCTGCTCAACAGTTTCAGTCCACTTCAGTCCATAAACAACCACACATTACCTCCTCATCTCAGCTGACAAAAACCCCAGTGCTGCCTGTCGTTACTGCAGCTCTTTACCTGACCTGTCAAATTGCCAACTCAGTCCTATTGTAATTCTGCAGGTGCTTCCTGTGTCTATCTATATGTCAGAGGAGAGACAGGAGAGATGTCTTTTCTGCCTGCTCTGAAAGAGACACATCTCTGTGTCCCGGGTGTGTTGTGAATGTTAATGTGTGGAATCCAGGGACTGCTTGGTGTGATGTGGAGACGTCAGCGCTGTTGACTGGGTTAACAGTGGAGGGGATAGAGGCGTTCTGCAGGGAGTCCACTATTTTAACTGGAGGCACTAGAGTAAGACGGTTACTTGTCCAATGAGCGAGCAGGGAGGTAAAGGGGAGGGGGAGGGGCCACCTACAGAACACTAGAGTAAGACGGTTACTTGTCCAATGAGCGAGCAGGGAGGTAAAGGTGAGGGGGAGGGGCCACCTACAGAACACTAGAGTAAGACGGTTACTTGTCCAATGAGCGAGCAGGGAGGTAAAGGGGAGGGGCCACCTACAGAACACTAGAGTAAGACGGTTACTTGTCCAATGAGCGAGCAGGGAGGTAAAGGTGAGGGGGCGGGGCCACCTACAGAACACTAGAGTAAGACGGTTACTTGTCCAATGAGCGAGCAGGGAGGTAAAGGTGAGGGGGCGGGGCCACCTACAGAACACTAGAGTAAGACGGTTACTTGTCCAATGAGCGAGCAGGGAGGTAAAGGGGAGGGGCCACCTACAGAACACTAGAGTAAGACGGTTACTTGTCCAATGAGCGAGCAGGGAGGTAAAGGGGAGGGGCCACCTACAGAACACTAGAGTAAGACGGTTACTTGTCCAATGAGCGAGCAGGGAGGTAAAGGTGAGGGGGCGGGGCCACCTACAGAACACTAGAGTAAGACGGTTACTTGTCCAATGAGCGAGCAGGGAGGTAAAGGGGAGGGGCCACCTACAGAACACTAGAGTAAGACGGTTACTTGTCCAATGAGTGAGCAGGGAGGTAAAGGTGAGGGGGCGGGGCCACCTACAGAACACTAGAGTAAGACGGTTACTTGTCCAATGAGCGAGCAGGGAGGTAAAGGGGAGGGGCCACCTACAGAACACTAGAGTAAGACGGTTACTTGTCCAATGAGCGAGCAGGGAGGTAAAGGGGAGGGGCCACCTACAGAACACTAGAGTAAGACGGTTACTTGTCCAATGAGCGAGCAGGGAGGTAAAGGGAAGGGGGAGGGGCTGTAGAATGAATTATATTTCTATGGTTACAGAATGAATTATATTTCTATGGTTACAGAATGAATTATATGTCTATGGTTACAGAATGAATTATATTTCTATGGTTACAGAATGAATTATATTTCTATGGTTACAGAATGAATTATATTTCTATGGTTACAGAATGAATTATAGTTCTATGGTTACAGAATGAATTATATTTCTATGGTAACAGAATGAATTATATTTCTATGGCTGCATTGCAGAAATGTCTGTCCTCCCGGTGGAGAGTTGGTTGGCTGACTCTGCTGAATCCCGAATTAGACCCCTTTCCTCAGCCTCGAGCCCACAGGAAACAATGGGTTCCGGTGGTGGTGGTTGGACCAAACAGAGAGAGAGAAAAAAACAAAAACAACACACACACACACACACACACACACACACACACACACACACACACACACACACACACACACACACACACTGAGAGAGAGAGGAAATTGCCTCAGGGTACTGTTAGCCATCATTGAGCCACTGGTCTATCTGCCAATTAAATCTCAGCAAATACTAGCAGGTCTGCATCCCAAATGGCACCCTATTCCCCTACAGTCCTCCAGGAACCAGCCACCAGCCCTCTAGTCCTACAGGAGCCAGCCACCAGCCCTCTAGTCCTACAGGAACCAGCCACCAGCCCTCTAGTCCTACAGGAACCAGCCACCAGCCCTCTAGTCCTACAGGAGCCAGCCACCAGCCCTCTAGTCCTACAGGAACCAGCCACCAGCCCTCCAACCCTACAGGAACCAGCCTTCCAGTCCTACAGGAACCAGCCACCAGCCCTCCAGTCCTACAGGAACCAGCCACCAGCCCTCTAGTCCTACAGGAACCAGCCACCAGCCCTCTAGTCTGGCAGGAGCCAGCCACCAGCCCTCCAGCCCTACAGCAAACAGCCACCAGCCCTCCAGACCAGCAGGAACCAGCCACAAGCCCTCTAGTCCTACAGGAACCAGCCACGAGCCCTCCAGTCCTACAGGAACAAGCCACCAGCCCTCCAGGAACCAGCCACCAGCCCTCCGGTCCTACAGGAACCAGCCACGAGCCCTCCAGTCCTCCAGGAACCATCCACCAGCCCTCCAGTCCTACAGGAACCATCCACCAGCCCTCCAGTCCTACAGGAACCAGCCACCAGCCCTCCAGTCCTACAGGAACCAGCCACTAGCCCTCCAACCCTACAGGAACCAGCCACCAGCCCTCCAGTCCTACAGGAACCAGCCACCAGCCCTCCAGTCCTACAGGAACCACCCACCAGCCCTCCAGTCCTCCAGGAACCATCCACCAGCCCTACAGACCAGCAGGTATCTTCAGTGTACCACTGGTATGTCTACACCATAGAAGCACTGAGGCCAAATGGCATCACTGGGAGTTCACACCATCCCACTTCTGGCATCATATCAGGCACAAAGTAGGAATTGGACATGATAGATGTGTTCAGATTGTCCATAATATTGTTTGTGTGAACATTTAAACATTCCTAAACTGCAGCATATCTGAATGTTCCAAAATAAATAAATAGGAAGTTAATTTTGAATCTGTGCTGCATTTCTACTGCTCTGACAAAAAGAAAGTATAAACACAAGCCTTTAAAACAGTCTGACCTCTGACCTCCCTGCCTCTATAGAGACTATAACCTGGCCAATGTCCAAGTGAAGAGGAGTTCACCAAGACAAGATGTGTAGAGAGCTGCAGAGCCCAGCTCTCCCTTTACAGGCTCCTTTAATAGATCAGCTATCAGCTACACAGAGATACAGACACAGCAGTACAACTCTTAGAGAAGCCGTGAAAGCTCCAGGCTGTGTCCTATCCCCTATTTAGTTAACTCCTTTTGACCCTCTGGGCTCCGGTCCCCTATACTGGGAGTAGGGTGTCATTTGGGGCGCACACCCAGAGTTCCAGCAAAACAAATGTCACATAAAGAAGCTGACACCCCAGAGAGAGTTGTCGACACCCCAGAGAGAGTTGTCGACACCCCAGAGAGAGTTGTCGACACCCCAGAGAGAGTTGTCGACACCCCAGAGAGAGTTGTCGACACCCCAGAGAGAGTTGTCGAGCCTTCAGAGAGCCTTTGTAGATCCTCAGAGCGCAGTTCGGTTCGCAGGATGCTGTTTCCGTGTTCTCTCTGTATCACAGACAATAACTCAGCAGAGCATCCGCAGTCTCCTTCCTCTTTCCTTTTATCTCTCTCTCTCTCCCTCCCCATCTCCCTCTATCTCTCTCCTCCTCCATCTCTCTCTCTCCTCCTCCTCCATCTCTCTCTCTATCTCTCTCCCACCTCCATGTCTCTCTCTCTCCCTCCATTTCTCCTCTCTCTCCCACCTCCATCTCTTTCCCTCCATCTCTCTCTCTCTCTCCCTCCATCTCTCTCTCTCTCTCCCTCCATCTCTCTCTCTCTCCCCCATCTCTCTCTCTCTCTCCTCCATCTCTCTCTCTCTCTATCTCTCTCCCACCTCCATGTCTCTCTCTCTCCCTCCTCCACCTCTCTCTCCCTCCTCTCTCTCTCCCTCCTCCATCTCTCTCTCTCTCTCCCTCCTCCATCTCTCCATCTCTCTCCCTCCTCCATCTCTCTCTCTCTCTCCCTCCATCTCTCCCTCTCTCTCTTATGGAGTGTTGAAGACTCCTTGGACAGCCAGCTGGCCTCACGCCAGCCTGTGGAGAGACACAGTGAATTGCAGAGACAGACGCTGCACCGGGGACAGAGGGAGTGTTAGTTTGGCATGAGATGTGGAGAGACACAGAGGACACGCCATGAGATGTCTTCTCTTCTGGAGAAACACAGTCCTCCTTTGATATGACAGCATGACGGACCTTCTTTCAGAAGTAACAGTCGATCCTCTTAAATCCTGTCTTTATGATTCCGGCTGCCTTCAGTACCTCTCACAGACACCTAGTAAAATCTCTCTGATTCTCCTGCTAAACTTTTCCTTTCGAGAGGGACAATCACATTGATAAAATCACAGAACTCCGTTTTTGGGGTCAAATCCCTTGCAGAGCCCCGAGGAATGGTAATGGGATTTTATTGCTTTTCAAAGAGCTTGTGATTTTAGAAACAAGTGGAGGTTTTAGATTGAGGCTTAGAGAGAACCTGGACAAGTTGCAGGGAAACTATTGGGGAAGTAAGCAGTATATATCATCTGGAGAAACCGTCAGCCTGACTGAGGGTACGCCCAGCGTCGTCCGGGTTTGACCGGGGCAGGACGTCATTGTAAATAAGAATGTGTTCTTAACTGACTTGCCTAGTTAAATAAAGGTAAAATATTTTTGAAAGTAAATAATTGAAAAAATTGTGTGCCAGTTTGATACCAGCAGAGCCCCTCTATAACAAGGTGAAGTAATGTCAGTCTGATACCAGCAGAGCCCCTCTATAACAAGGTGAAGTAATGTCAGTCTGATACCAGCAGAGCCCCTCTAAAACAAGGTGAAGTAATGTCAGTCTGATACCAGCAGAGCCCCTCTATAACAAG